>NW_027280537.1:0-121975 GCF_046629955.1 Centroberyx affinis
TGTATATCTATACAAAAATATATGATAGAATGTCAATTATGGTTAAAGATATCTGTTAAAGACAAATCTCTCTCTCTGCGACAGTGGCGGTTCCCCGTAATGACGGGAGGATCATCGGTGGTCAGGAGTGTGAGCCTCACTCTCGTCCCTACATGGCCTCGCTCAACTATGGCTACCACTTCTGTGGCGGCGTGCTCATCAACAAGCAGTGGGTGCTCTCTGTCGCCCACTGTTGGTACAAGTAAGTATGGATCGATGGACGAGAAAAACTTCTGTGTTCAATTAGCGTCTTGTATTCATTTTGCCCGCTTGTTGCCATGTCCTTCCTTTTTTTATGTATTGTTTACATAATTAATGTTACTCAATTACTTATTACTCATAATTTTTTTGAGATAAAATCTAGAACTATATGCGGCGGACATCTGTCAAGCCTGAAAATAAAATAAGTAGTAGAGTCTGTTATAATGAATAATATAAGCGAAAGGGTCAAGCATATTCTGTGTGTTTCACCTCCTCTCTCAGTCCATATGCCATGCAGATCATGCTGGGAGAACATGACCTGCGTGTGTTTGAGGGCACTGAGCAGCTCATGAAGACCGAGAACATCATCTGGCACCCAAGGTGAGAAAAAAACAATGGGTGAACCATCCCTTTAAATAAAGACACTGGCTGGTTGTATCTAGCTTTTGTTTTATTGCAATTACAACAATTACAATTTCACATTTGGCAGACGCTTTTATCCAAAGCGACTTACACATGAGATTTGCATACAACACAAGCAAGTTTCTAGATAGGAGAGAACAACGAGAGTAAGTGCTATAGAGCTAAGTTCTGGTCCAACAGAACATAGGTGCTACGAGACAGTGCAACAAGCTAAGTTCTGGTCCAACAGAACATAGGTGCTACGAGGGAGTGCTACAAGGCAGTGCTATGAGGTAATGCATAGAGTGCATCAATTTTTTTTTTTTTTTTTTTTATGAAAGGAGGTATTCGCTAAAGAGCTGGGTCTTTAGCCTTTTCTTAAGGATAGAGAGGGATTCTGTGGATCGAATGGAGTTTGGCAACTCGTTCCACCACCAGGGAACCACAGAAGAGAAGAGTCTGGCTAGAGACTTAGGGCCTTGCTGTGGTGGCAGCACCAGGCGCCGCTCCATGGCAGAGCGTAGTGAGCGTAGTTATTAGATTTTGCGTTGTTAGATTAGATTTGTACAGACTTTCCCCTTTTATAGGGTTGTGTCTTATGCTAATGTCTTATTTCTCTGTGTGCAGTTATGACTACCAGACTCTGGATTACGACATGATGCTGATCAAGCTCTTCCACCCAGTGGAGGTGACCAAGACGGTGGCGCCCATCTCCTTGCCCACAGGATGCCCGTACGGGGGGATGGCCTGCTCTGTGTCCGGCTGGGGAAACACCGCCATGGGAGACGAGGGTGGGTTGATAACACTGATTCCACCAGATTTCCACAGGGATACCTAGAGTGTGCAATTACCTTAGACTTGTTTGTTTGTAAAGTTATTCCTGTTTTTCTAAGGGCTGAAAATAAATGAAAATCCAGCTGACAACATTCTCAGTTCGCCCTGAAAACACAGTTGTGTCTCTACTGCATTCACCAAAGAAGTTTCAGAGGTTTCTACGTGCATCTGTCTGTGTTCTGCCTATTACAGTCACACCCCGATGAAGGCATTGTAGGTGAAACATTGGCGCAATGAATATAAAGTGTGTGGCTTATTCACTTTCATCTGCCTGTTACAGTCAACATGCCCACCCGTCTGCAGTGTCTGGACGTGCCCATCGTAGACGAAGTGGACTGTGAGAACGCCTATCCTGGCATGATCACGCGCCGGATGGTGTGCGCCGGGTATATGGATGGGGGCAGAGATGCATGCAATGTGAGTTTTCAGTCCGCACAAAGACTAAATTAACTCTACAGTATGTGTGGAGGGATTATTCACTGCATACTGCATCTTCTGTGCAAAATAAACTGACCAAAAGGGGGGTGGTAGCAGGTAAAAACTGCATGACAATTTCAATGTCCTTCTAAGGTGATGGGGCTGAGTAAGAAACTGCAATTTTCTTATTATCATTAATTGGTCAAAAGCTTTGTAATGGCAGTGAGTTGGCAATGGAAATGATTATTCTTAATATTATTGATTATTATTACTGATAATTACATCACATTAGGCCCACTCTCAAACATTTATTGGTGGAGGAACATTTTAGTTTGCAATTCCAAGTATCATGGAAAATGTGATATAACTGGGCATTACAATTAGTTTCTCATGTTTAATTTAATGACACAGAAACATAAATTTGTGGTTCATTATATAGAACAACAATCCATAAAAAAATAAAAATAAAAAACAAAAAACGTCCTGACGCCCACCAAACATCTGTACCTGCACCCCCAATCAAAGCAGTCTAACGTGGGCCTGTCCCACCCTCTCTGTCTCTGTCAGGGTGACTCTGGCGGTCCTCTGGTGTGTTCCGGCGAGGTCCAAGGCCTGGTGTCCTGGGGTCAGGGCTGCGCCGTGCCCAACCACCCCGTTGTCTACGTCAAAGTGTGCGAGTTCCTCTTCTGGATCGAAGACACCATGGCAGCCAACCCCTGAAAAAGTTGTTTGTTTTCCCTCCTCGCTTCTCACATTTGTTCTCCTCCTCTCCCTTTCTTTCTTAACTGCTCCTCCCTATTGTCCCCTTATCTGACTGCTCCCCATCCCTTTCTTTTAAAGCCCACATTCTTCTTATTTCTTGCTGTCACTTGTCCTTTATCTCTCTCCCGCATTCTCTGCGCTCTCACACAATTTGTTCTCTCTCATACGCCCAGACTCAACACAAAATAAAGGCCAGTTGTTAGATATTTGCCCGTTTCATTTGTCTGTTCCTATCTTCAAGCATTGTCGACCCGTTTTATGTCCAAAATGAGGCTGCATGAAATGAGAAACAGAAAACCACTGCTTAAAACTGAAAAGAAGTGCAAGAGACGAGTTTGAGTTACAAGTTTTATTTGTTTGACTGTTTTAGCATCATATAAGGCACAGCTGTTGGATGGAGTTATAAAGAGGCCTCGTTTGACAGCATGGTTTAAAAGGGAAGGGTTAAATGATGAGGTAGCATGTTTCTAAGTGTGCTAATGTCCCCGTTGATTTGGCCGCATAATTACACTGAACCCCCATTTGAATATCAAGCATCTCATTAATCTCTATTATTTCGAGCAGGCACAGTAAAATGCTTTAACCGTAAAGAGTACAGTGTGTGAGACTTTACTTAGGAATGAGTACTGGACCTACTGTGGAGATACTGGGAACACAATTAGCAATGCGGTTACTGAACAGAAGGTGGCCTCAGTGAGCAATGTTTTGTCAGTGCCATCCACCCAGGAATTCACCTCACCTTTAACTACTAGTCAAAGTCGGCAGTGCAGACACACTTAGTCATTTTTACGGTGATACATGACAACGAAAAGTCTTTTTCCATTCACTGAAGGCTGATGTCTTTAGTGAAGGACTGAGCATGTTTTCAGTCCCCAGGTCTTTCCCATTTTTGTCAACAATGTTTCATTTATTCTTTTTTTTTCTGTCAGGATGACAACGTTCTCTCCATCTTTCTCTGGTCACATTTGTCTCTCCTGAGTTCTGCTCTCTTTCCCTCCCTCTCTTTATGTCCCCTTTTGTGTCCGGGCCTTGCTGCTCCACCTGCACCAAGAAAAAAACAAAGAGATAAGAGGGATAAAAGAAGAACTTCACAATTCACATGAGCCTAGTGAGACGTATAATTCTCTTACCACTAGAGTTCTCCTCATCGCTGCTGGTTGGCTCCTCCCACTGGCATCTGAATGGACAGGACAAAACACACAGAAGCTGCTAATCAAACTCAATTAGAAAATGAAATAACCAAGCAACAGCAGTTAACAATAAAGAAACTCTCCAATCATTAGGGATTAACCCTTATAGTAAATGTATTCCTTATTGCTGTGGTTTTGCACTTGCACCTCTTACAATTGGTCACTCTATTCAACTGTTGGGAGTCATTATAAGTCACTCTCTCCCTCCTTTGCAAAAATCAATAAAAATACATCTATATAAAAAAATAAGTCACTCTCTCGAGCATCGGCTGTCTGCCTAAATGTAAATTCCTACTGGTTCCAGTAGAGCCAACAGCTATAATCTATCCTCTTCCTGTCTATCTCTCACACTGTCTCTATCTAATAAAGCATAAAAATGCCAAAAAAAAAGTATGTCTCACCTGTTCAAGCTGCTGGTCTGTTGTGTGTGTCTTCCAGGTGCATGATTTCTACTGTGAGCCTGCAAAGTAGGGAAAACAATACATCACAAAGACTGATTGTGCAGGCATTAACTAATACATTCTACTATCTCCTCTATATGTGTTGATCAATACCAAGCATTATACATGCAGCATGAATTAACAGTCGCTATACTTTTGTGTCTGTGAGGACTGGATACAATTAACACTATCATCAAGCGATCTAGACGTAACACAGCGACAATATGTAGATATAGCTTGAGTGGGTGTGAGAACTTACAGAACGGGGGTGGGAGTGTTTGGACAGCTTGTCGGACACAGGCGGCTGGGATTGGCTGTGGAGAGACGGACAGCCTGGGTCGGCACTGTATTTAGGGGGCAGGGGTGGAGGGCTGGGGCGGGAGCTGGGGACCTGGTAGTCCTTACTAGAGAGCTGTTGGAGGGAGAGAGAGGAGAGAGAGGGGAGACAAGGGAGAGAGAGGGGAGAGAGAGGAGAGAGAAGGGAGAGAGGGGAGAGATGGGAGAGAGAGAGGGGAGAGAAGGGAGAGAGGAGAGAGAGAGGGGAGGAAGCGGGGAAAGAGAGAGATGGGAGAGATGGGAGAGAGAGGGTAGAGAAGGGAGAGAGAGGGGAGAGAGGGGAGAGAGAGGGGAGAGAGTGGAAAGAGGAGAGAGAGAGGGGAGAGAGAGGAGAGATAGGAGGAGAGAGGGGAGAAGGGAGAGAGGGGAGAAAGAGGAGAGAGGAGAGAGAGAGGGTAGAGAGGGGAGAGAGACGGGGGAAAGTGGAGAGAGGGGGGAGAGGGGAGAGAGAGGAGAGAGAGGGGAGAGAGGAGAGAGAGAGGGGAGAAAGAGGGGAAAGAGGAGAGAGATCAGAGAGATGGGAGAGAGAGGGTAGAGAAGGGAGAGAGAGGGGAGAGGGGAGAGAGAGTGGAAAGAGGGGAGAGAGAGGGGAAAGAGGAGAGGTAGGGGAGAGAGGGGAGAGAGATGAGAGAGAGATGGGGAAAGAGGAGAGAGGGGAGAGAGAGGGGAGAGAGGAGAGAGGGGAGAGAGAGGGGAGAGATAGGAGAGAGAGGCGAGAGAAGGGAGAGAGGGGAGAAAGAGGAGAGAGAGGGGAAAGAGGGGAGAGAGAGGAGAGAGAGGGGAAAGAGGGGAGAGGGGAGAGAGAGGAGAAAGAGGAGAGATAGGGGAGAGAGGGGAGAAAGAGGAGAGAGAGGGGAAAGAGAGGGGAGAGACAGGGGAAAGACAGGGGAGAGAGAGGGGAGAGAGAGGGGGAGGACAATATGTGGGTGGAAGTGAGAAGAGGGATTTTGTTTCATTGCTGCTTCATTGGAGAGTGACAGGAGACTAAGAAGGGGGACAGAATGAAGGAACAGGCTGAGTCACCAGGTTTCTAATGAGAGGCTATTTGTAGACTGGAAAAGAGACAATGGCAGATACATAGATGAGAAGTATGTGCTTGGGCAGGCACACACACATGCACACCTTCTTCATGGCAGCCATTTTCTTCATCACCAGTTCGATGTCCTCATGGTCCTCCTCCTCCTCATCGTCCTCCTCCTCCTCCTCCTCCTCCTCCTCCTCCTCCTCCTCCTCTTCCTCCTCCCCCTCCCCCTGACTGCTGCCTGGCAGGTACGGCTCAATGAGGATGGATTCAGTCCCTCTGATGTCACAGCGACAGTATGGGCAGGTGTGGCCATCCGACTTCTGCTAGATATGGATCAATTATGGGGGGTGGACAAAATAATGGACCAGACAATATATGAATATCAAGCACATAACAAGGAGTAGGGACCAGCCTTTGCCTTCAGAACTGCTTCATTTCTTCTGGGAATAATGCCGTAGAAGACCTGAACTGTATTTAGTGGGATATTGGACCAAGCTTTGAGAAGGAAAGCCTCCGTTTCTTTGAAGGATGAAGTAGGTGGAAATCTACTGATTGGGGAGGTGAGGGAAGGAGGCTGACTTCATCCTTATGTTCATGAAACCACCCTTGAATTTCTTTAGCAGTGTGTGTGAATTATCATCTTGGAATATGGGAACGTCATGAGGGAGCAGTGTTTGCACCATAAGATTCACCTCATATTCTTTGGCTGAGCGTCACTGCAGAGTAATCATCGGACCAATGACTCCTAAAATATAATCCACCACCATGTTTAATAGTTGGCAGCAGACTTTGTGGGTTGATGTAATCCAGTATACAATCATAAACCATAAATCATGTAGTAGAAGACAACTCATTATGCCATTTTACTTTTTTCTGTTGCTCACCGGTCCAGGTTTTGTGCTCCTTGCACCAGGTTATGTGTCTTTGTGCGTTGGCCATAAATACCAGCTTTGTAAAGCTCATGATGTGCATTTTTTTGTTGAGACTGTGTCACAGAGGTGTTGATTCAATTCTGGTTTAAATTTTGAGGCCCTATCCCTTTTGGTGAGCTTCAGCTTGCGACCACAGATGCAGTTAGTCCATGTTTGACTCATCTTGTCATGATTTTGGAGACTGTTCCCCTCGCCACACTAAATCATTTTGCAGTTTTTGTTTAATCTGCAATTCAGTCACCAACTATTTGTCCTCTTTGGGACTTTGTTAGTTGCTGCTTTGAAAACTCACATAAAAGAGGCGATGGTCAGAACTCTATTAGAGCTGACACATACTGCTCTTTGACATTCAACTTAATATGACTCGCTTGTGTAGTTGCCTTTGTAATTGCAGCTTAGTTACTTCAAATTTAAACTGCTTTCCCATGTGATGTTATTTTCGTCACCCACCTGTACATCATTGTACTGTGTGCGTGCATTGATGAGGAAGTTCACATGACCACACTCTGACTGTAAGTACTTCATGGTGGTTTGATGTCTACAAAGCATATATAATTTTCTTTTCATGTCTTGCATGTCTCTCTCTCTCTCTTTCTCCCCTTCTCTCTCTCTCTAAAAGGTTCTGTGTCCTATTGATAGATGTGAATGTCAGTGAGTCGAACTCTGCAATCAAAGATTGAGGGGGATGTAAGACTGAGCTCACACAGGAAGTTGCTCTGCACCCTTCAAAAGACAAAAACACCACCTGATGGAAGGCTAAACGGCTGGCTAACTGTCTGACTGACCGAATGGTTAGCTGATTGCATAGTGGATTACCAAAATATTTAGATGCATGGCTGGTTTTTCTGGCTTACTGGCATGCAGTTGACTGGCTGAAGATTGGTATGTAGTTTGGAATGAAGCCCATATGAATGCGGTTACATACCTGCCAGCCTGTGAGGCAGGGCTGGCACAGGAGATGGCCGCAGGGCTGGATACGAGTGTCCTTATCCCTCTCTGTACAGATCTTACACAGCTGGAAGGTGCTGCCAATTTCACAGTAGAGCTCATACTGCTCCTGTTGGCAGAGGGAGGGAGAGAAAGAGAGGGAGACAGAGAGAGAGAGAGAGAGAGAGAGAGAGAGAGAGAGAGAGAGAGAGAGGCAGAGAAGACAGAAGATGAGATCTACATTTTGTCTGGCTAAGGCTGTGGAACGCTGCTGGCAATGTACAGTAAAATTAATACAATTCCAATAAATCTCCATCTTAACGATTCATTTAGTCTATTATTGAGTCCTAAAATCGTGATTTTCTTAAAATAAGTGAAAAAGTCTGTATGTGGTGTAAGATAATTTCACTTGTTTCCAATACAAATCAACTTGTTTCAAGAATTTTGTGTCATTTTCTTGATAGTATTGCAGCTGCCTTATTCTGACTTGTTTCAACATACTGACTGAATTTCTAGAAAATTCCTGAAAGAAGTTAAACTGCATTGGAGTTATCTCACCTCATTGGCAGAATTTTTCTCTTGGTTTAATAAAAAAAAAATTTGAAGGCTGAATATGAGACTAAATGACTTGTTCCAATGGAAGTTTTTTTTTTACTGTGACAGCGATGTGGGGTGTGTGTGCTTACCTCTGTGACTTTGACTCTGCCTCTCTGGGCCGGTTCACACAGGCTCGTCAGGTCAGGGTTCACATCGCGGCCATCTGGGTACAAGTAGCTGAAGGTGCAAAAAAAAACAACATAACACTTAGAGAGCGGGGGGACAGAAAAAAAGACAGAGAGACTGAGAAAATGTGTGAGAGAATTGTCAGTGTGTGTGTGTGTGTGTGTGTGTGTGTGTGTGTGTGTGTGTGTGTGTTTGTGTGTGGTGTTTGTGTGTGGTGTTTGTCCTCACCAGCCCTCCCTGAAGCCCTGAATGAGGGCCTGGTAGAGAGGTGTATTCTGGGGGATGGTCTGCACGATGCCGCCTTCAGAGGTAACATGACCAATAGCCCACTGGCCCATCCTTGTACAGCTTAGACGGAAGATATAGCTGAGAGAGAGAGAGAGAGAGAGAGAGAGAGAGAGAGAGGGCACTCAATTCAATTTTCAATTCAATTCAATTCAATTTGCTTTATTGGCATGAATGTCATAACAACAAAATTGCCAAAGCGTCTCAGGGCAATCAACAAAAGGATCTAACAACAAAGTAAACAGTGGATACATTACTAATACATTACAGTAAAATAAATCAAATAAGAATTGTACTAGTGTAAGGTTTAGCAGTTAAGTTAATTAATATATTTTAGTTAATTTACAAAAAATATATTTATTATGTTTACACAGTTAACTATTTACATATTTATGTTTACACAATTATTATTTACATATTTACATGTTTAAATCCTTACATCTGCATTTTTAAAACAGCTGTAATAATCTGCTGAATCTACCTCTGTGGTTCCCTCTCTTTTACCTAAATATATTTATTATGTTTACACAGTTAACTATTTACATATTTATGTTTACACAATTATTATTTACATATTTACATGTTGAAATCCTTACATCTGCATTTTTAAAACAGCTGTAATAATCTGCTGAATCTACCTCTGTGGTTCCCTCACTTTTACCTTAGTTTAAGTCCTTGCTTCTGATTGGTTAATTCAGACACATGGGAGTCAGAACAAGGAAGTGTTGTGGTTGTAAAAAGTGATGTGTGGAGAAAAGTAAAGTGCCGTTTAATATCCGTCTCCATCCGACTGTTTTCTCTTCTTTGAGAGTGATCCAACCACCACCTATCGAACCCTCACGTTACACTAGTATTATAATACTGCAAATTATGACACTATTATTAGTACAGTGTTAGAATAATATAATACAACAATAACAGTATTAAAATAATAATTATAACAATTATAACAATACGTAAACAAACAGTAGTGATTAAGATAGGTCAAGATGACCTATCTTAATCACTCTTTACCCTCTGTAGTGTGTGAAACTGCACAAAATCAATGCACAATGTTATTTCAAGACATTGTAAACGTTCAGTATTTTCCCACACTCTACCCAGCCTGGTGTAAATTGGGGGAGGCACACAACACATAAATAGCTTTACATAAATTGTTATGGTTGTATTGCGAGATAGAATATTAATGTTCTTTAACCTATTTTGGAGAGCCTTGGATCTCTTTTTCTTCAAGGATAAAAATTTCCTCCGGATGACATCTCTTGGTGGACCATTCAAATACTCTCAAGTACTCAGCAAACAAACTTCTGCACTGCTGTTCACAGTTTTAGGATACATGCGAGGCAATTTATAAACTATACAAGCTTTGTGTTTTGGTGAAGTGCATCAGTCAATGGATAGAGTTTGACTCTGTGTATGTCCTCACCTCCCAGGTCTGTGCAGGTAGTGTTCCAGACGAGCCTTAACCTGGTCATAGGTGAGGAAGGCCATGTAGCCTGGATGGGTCACTGCTAACTGGTTCCAGTTCCTTATAAGAGACCTCCAGGGCTAAAGAGAGGAGAGGATAGGAGGGGAGAGGAGAGGAGACGAGAGGATAATATTCAGAATTTGTGAATTTGTGTTCATCTGTTTACTACTACTAATTATTCCCATCAGTGGAAATGTTTCGTGTACCTGGAACAGTCTGGTGAAGATGTCAAACTCAAACACTGAGATGTGGTCGTTACAGGTGAGGTCTACCGTTGACTTCAGAGCCATGGACTCCATCCCTTCCTCAAATGCATGGATGCTTCGTAGCTGCTGTTTAAAACTAGCCCACTGCACTATACACCTGTCAGAACACATCACAACATGATGGATTTGGACATAGAACATAGAAACACCATCAGAGGATCAATAAAAACAAATAATGCAACGCTACAGTTTGTTTTTCAGGGGAATACAAGTCCCACAGCCCTTGTTCTATTTCAGTTCCCCGTCCTTCCCGTCCGTCACTCCGCACACTCTCACTTTTTGCCGAACGAATGCCTCCAGAATTCCTCAGCCTCCATCTTAGTCACCCTGTAGGTGTCGCCGTGAAATCGTCCCCCGGGAAACATGGCCTTCAGCTCCCAGAGCATGTGACTGAAGAGCAAGGACAGTTTGGTCAAGTTCCTCCTGGGAATGAAAGGGAAGCCAGATATTCAGTAATGGTCGGGGCAGCAGATAGTGTGTGTTGAGCATAAATGTTTACTGTGACAAATGTGATGCAAAAACTAATGGATGCACATGAGGAAAAATAAAAAATAAAGCCACTTTATGTCATTAAGTTCTCACACACAAATGTGTAAAACCACCTTGGAAGCCAAAATAGACAAATGAACCAAGCTGAACTTCCTTTATCTTACAGTATATACTGTACTTCCTAATACTGTGGTCAAAATGTTGAGCTGTTTTGTGAGAAAGGCAATAATAGAATTAGCACTTGGTAATTTCTTTAGATTACCAATTTCTAATTCTATTACTGCCTTTCTCACAAAACATTTTGACATTATGAACCTCAACAATATTAGGTGGTATATAGGTCATTTCTTTAAATTACCAAGTGCTCATTCTATTATTGTATACTGTAAATATTGTGGTGTATTCAATAGGGCTGAACATACTCCCAATTTTAATTTCTAAATTTCTAATTTCTAGAAGGTTTATTTTCCTCATCAACTTAGCCTTTTCATGCCAGACAAACATAAAGATAATTTTTGAGTGAACTTTGTAATGTAGTTACAGTATGTTATGTAAAACTTTTGACTCTGCCTCTTAATCATCTAGTAGCTTTTTCCATTAGTTGTTTACACTTCAAGGGACGTTATACATTTATATGGAGAAAACTGCAATATCTCACTCAAATATCCAGATTTTTGTATATATAATTAACATCTTACACACCAGATTTCTACCGCCCCTTCGCCCCCCTCCAAAAAAGGGAAGGAGAAACCACTGCTGATGAGCACCGGGTCTAAAACTCTACAACAATCTTGTTTTACATAACCACAAGGACAATTACATCTGATAACATGCAGCATTGCTTCAGTTGAAAGAAAAAAAAAATGCTGTGACACGTTCCACGAATTCTATTGTGTGCTCTTACACACACACAGACATGCATGCACACGCACACACACACACACACACACACACACACACACACACACACACACACACACACACAGACACACTCACATGCACAAGCATCAGCTAGTCCAGCTAGCTGCTGCAAACAGGATGCTCTTTTGTGCTTGCTTGACTGTCAACACCACAAGATGTTCCACTGGCCAGTAATTCGCCTGAAGCCAGGCTCTGCCAGCCGCTACAGCTTAAACATTCTTGCTCAATAACTTCGCTGTGAGCCTTATCTACATCAAATACACCAATGCAATGTTTTTTTTTTTAAGTTTGCTGTGATTTAATGCAGCTAGAAAATGCATTGGACAAATATTTTCATTGTAAGAGACTGTTTCGTAGTGGGTTGTACAGGGCTGTGTTTTCAGTGTTCCACCTTTTGAAAATGTAATTCAAATTGAATGAAAATGCAAATACACTTAATTCCTTGCGATGTTTCCAAACAGCTGTATATTTATTACAATTGACCCTATTATCATATGTTTACATGCATAGCCTACTGTCTAGCCTAGCCTAATTTTAAACATTACTGGTGGAATGCCTCCATGTTTGATTCTGCTTGTATGAAATGAAATAATCTCGCTCCTTAAAATATGTTTCATGGATTATTTTGTTTCTCTTGTTACAACATGAGATAGTATCTGCTGCTCCCACTGTGGTGAGCCTACTACCTACTTCCTGTAGCAAGTCAATCACAAGATGCTACAACACACTGCCAGTTTGTGTGTGTGTGTGTGTGTGTGTGACATTTTCTATGGAATAATTTGTAAACAAATTATCTGGGCGGATCAGAGAGACAGGCAGACAGGATAGTATATTTGTGTTTACATGTACTGTATGTGTTTGTGGTTGCATGTGTATCCATGAGTCTGCATATTTGCATGCGTTTCTGCCTTGCATTCCTGTTATAGTAGGTAGCAGCCATCAGTTTCTCACAGACAGTAACCCTCCAGCCACAAAACCTTCCATTGTGTGTTTCTGTCACCTCTCAGCTCTATATTTATCTTCACATGATAGCCAGGCTGAAATTTCACTCACTGACAGACTGTATTATTTCAACCACATTCACTGTGCTTTAACCAGAATCGGTCACTTTAGACATAAATATAAATAAAGAGTACCTTGACTAGTCTATGCAGGTACGGACAAAACAATATACAACTTACTATTATGTGTGTGTGAAATAGCTAGCAGTACACACATACACACACAAAACCATACTGACGTAAAGATGATGGCCACAGCAGTGATAGCAACAGTTTGCCGTAACCTCTAGGCCACATTACATATGAATCAACTGAAATGTTCTACATGGATAGTAGAACCTCAAAGATGAAGCAATGAAAACGTAGCTGATCTTGCTTGTTCGCGGATTCCATTGAAAGAAAATATTTTTGTTAAAATAGATGTCAGATGTCAGATTTTGTGCACAGTAAACATAAGTTGCATAGTGTCCAAATACATTTAAAGTAAAGTAAATGACCTCATTGTCATAAAGGTTTTCTAAGAATCATGTAAAGTGTTTTGTATGTTATGCAATTATATGACACCAATAGGTTTAATAGTATGGAAGTAACCGCTTTTATACTATGGAAATTCTCAATTTTTGTTAAGTCTCACTGATATGGGTGGCTTATAAGGTACTTGGTATGAAAGTGGCTACTTGCACATAATAAACATAGCTTGACATATGAAATTGTTAGATTCTTGTACATTTTTTCCATAAATATGTCATAATAGGGTTAGGGTTAAAATAAAATACATAGGACTGGATGAAATAGCCTGGGATCATTTTGCTTTAACTGTTTAACACTTAAATTCTTCGCTGACTAAGGGAAAGATGGCCAGCAATGTTGTCGGGACTCGCCAGTCCTGCAGTACTGCATTGCACTGTATAAATACACACCCAGACGAGCCCAGGTCTTTCTTTCGGTGAGAATGAGCTACAACACCTCACAAGTCCATTTCATAATCCTGAGGTTATTATACTACTGTGCTGATAGACCATTGCAATATACTCAGTGAATTAACAACACTAAATTAGATTTAGATATGCTTGGCTATTCTGGAATGATGGGTTTAATATCCTCCCCAGAAGCCAACCACTATAATAAAAAATACAGTATCGGTAAATCGTCAATTTGTATTAAGTTAGTAAGTCAGTGTAAATGCTGTAACATGCTCAGAACACACACGCACACACACACACACACACACACACACACACACACAACAACAACCTAAATCAAACAGAAGTGTTTGTACAATGCCAGTTTTAAGCCGATGCCTGCAGAGCTGCCACTGTGTGGACACACACAATGAGGATATGTGTGTTCTCTCCCACACACTCTCTCTCCCCATGGCTGCTCTCATAGTGAGGTTGTCATTGCTTTCGCCCAGTTTCACCATATTAGCATCACAAAGGCGCAGGTTTGGCCCATTCTCCATCTTTGCCATTAGTAGTCCCAACAGGAGCAGGGGATTGGGCCCAAACTCCAAATATAAAGTCACTCTATTTAGCTCTCCCAAAATATACACTTAAACCTAACCGCCCACTCACTGAATGTGGTATAATTTTAGTCTAAACACACTTGTGTGGTTTAAAATATATTTGACTTGTGGGAACTGGGGAAGTTATTTTTTGTGTTGCAGGTTCTACAGCTGGGGTACAATGGTTATTTCGGTCTATCTTTGTACAGTCTGTGTGAACAGGATCTTTCACTGGCTGGTTTCCAGGTCAAAAGACTACAAAAATTAATTCCAGTCTCTCTGATTATATACTGTAATCCCTTTTCATTAGCTCCGCCAAATGAGCCGGATGGGGGTTATTTTTTCGCCACATTCTGCCTGTTTGTCTGGTAGCAGGATGACTCAAAAAGTTATGAATGGATTTGCACAGAACTTTGTGGAAAGGTTGGTCATGGGGCAAGGAAGAACTGATTAACTTTTCTAACTAATTGGACTAATGGGTGCAGCGGTGGGTGAGGCTTCTCATAAGAAGACATATAACTTCCAAACGGATTCACGCTAACATCATCAAACTTTGTGTGCCTATCTTCAGACATGAGAAGAGGCAAATTCTCCATTATTGGCTCAGTCAAACAAAATGGGGGCATCGGACAGCTCATTTTCACCCTGACAATTTTTCTAAAACTTGGTCCACTGGGAGAAGGGCGGCCCTATTGCCCACTGAACAAATATACATGCTATATGGTATATACATGCCACATGGTGTTGTGATAATTGGCTAAAATGCTTAAAAGTGGATCAAATTTGAAAAAACATATCACATGTGTGCATCTCCTGATGTGAAACAAGTTGGAAATGGGGCATGGAAGAAATTGTTAACTTTTGGTGAAAATCTGGCATATCTTGACAATTGCATAGCGATGGCGGAGTTACGCGCTCCACCGAGTGCCATCTAGTTTAATTTAGTTTTTACGGAAGGGTCGAACTCTGTATCATTTACTGTCAAGTGCTCAGTGATGGCACTTCTTTTATTCATGATTGGAAATATACAAAACAATTTTTGGGTTATCATACAAGAGTAAATCTTGTAGGAACATGAGCTGAGTCTAAGGCCATGGTCCCAGTCCCATGGTGCTGGATACAGACATGTGGGATGTGTGGCCTCTCCCCGACCCCACAGCTGGTTTATTTGTCTTAGGGAAGGTCAGGCTACACAGAGGAATTCTGCTGGAGGACGGTGGAGTAAGGCTTGGAAATAAAATGGCTGCCCCGACATTAGCCTTTCATTAAGATGGAAGAGTTTCGCTCCAAAATGAGATATACACCATATGCCACCATGACAGTTACTCTTTCAAAATGATTGCTGGCATGAAAATGCAGCATATTATTAGCTATTAATGAAGTCATGGGGCAATACAGTTTTTTGAGTATTTTGAGGACAAAATCATCTGTGTGGAATTTCCAAAAGTATTCTGTCCATATAAGATGTATTGCCTTTTCGAATTAAACCCTTCAATTGTACTAACTAAAGATCTGGACTGTTGTACATTTCATTGGAAACACCATTTGTTTCCAAAGTGAAATTCCCCTGCCAACGCCTCACGCTCTTGTGTCTGGCTGTAGATGTCAGCTGCAGGCCCTCTTACCTATAGTTGGACGTCTCCTCAAACATCTTGTCCCGTCCCTCTTTAAACAGCAGCACGGCCCTGTCCGTCTTATCCAGCAAGTGTCTGACATGGACCCTCAGGTACTCGGCCTCGTCTCCGCGGGGCAGCTGGCCGCCCGGCGCCCTGGACGCTCGGTACGGCTCCCACACCTGAATCAGCAGCGCGGCCGTCTCAGAGACCAGCTCGGGCAGGTACGGCGGGCTGTTCCTCAGGCCCAGCCGCGGGTTGGTGCACAGCTGATGGAGCTTGTCCAGTCTTTTGAGGGCCTTGTCCACCATCCGCCGGTCTGCACTGCTGGGGGGCTGGGAGCTGGGTTTCAGGCTCTTGGAGGCTCCTGAGCCTGCTGTCGCCATCATTTAAAGCTGTCCAGCTCTCTGGTTGCGAGGCCTGGTGGTGTTGTGTGTTGTTTGAGTGTGATGTGATCCGAAAATCTCCTCAAATGTCAGTCAGACTGTGTGTGTGGGGGGGAGTTCAGTGACCGTAAATAACAGTGGTCCTGCTCTGTCTGTAGGTTAAAGAGTATGAGAGCTCAGTTTTTAGCTGTGTGTGTGTGTGTGTGTGTGTGTATGAGCGTTAATGAGCAGATATTGATGTAGCTGAACAGAGTGTTGACGGCGGCTCAAGTTTTTGAGTGTTTAAGCTGACATATGTTGTCCTCGCCAGTGTTTTTGTGAGTTGTCAGCTTGAGTTGAAAAGTGTGCATCCTAGCTTCCTTCAACAGCATCTGTCTGTAATCCAAACAATAATCCAGTAGCATGACATAATCCAGCAAGGGAGAGCATGTGTGGTTACAGCATCTTCCAAAATGCATCACAAGCTGAGCACCTACACCCAAAACGGTCACAAATGTCAGTTCATACCTTCGCTCTCTTCGGTCAGGTCTTCAAAACAGTTTACAGGTGCAAAGCCTTTTCTTTCAGATTTCCAGAATATGAACAGTACAAGCGGAGAGGCTGAGCAGGAGAAAAAGCGAGCTGAAAAGAGAGGAAGGGAGGGCTCGACACTGACACACAACTGCTCACCCTCTCTCTAAACAATTTCAACTCCTTCCATCCCACTCCCTTCTCTCCACTCCCACTCACTCACCCTTTCATGCTCTCATACGCAGGGGAAGTCTTGCCTCCTATTCAGCACAGCACTCTGCTCACCAGCACTCACAGCAGCCCTAAGATCTGAGGGCCAGCGTGGCTGAGACGGCTACTCACAGCACAGCCACAGCGGAAACACGTTCTCCGTCATTGTCTGAAATGTTGCTGCTTCCCTCTCTCTCTTTTGTGTCACTCTTTCTTGATGTCACTCTCTCTCTCTCTCTCTCTCTCTCTCCTTTTTGTGCGCACTTTGATGGGTTTCCTGGTTGCAGCCAGACAAACAGGTTTGTTTTCTTTGCTCTATTGCTCAGGCAGGCAGGCAGGCAGGCAGAGAGAGAGAGAGAGAGAGAGAGAGAGAGAGAGAGAGAGAGAGAGAGAGAGAAATAGGGAGGGAGAGGAAGAGAAAGACAGAAGACAGAGGTGTGGACTCAAAACTAAACAGTTGAATGAAGGCAGAGGAAGCATGGAACATGCACAAGGCCTGTGTGTCAGTGTGCGCTTTGTGTGAGTTTGCTCTGGGTGTGGGTGTGTGCATGTGTGTGTGTGTGTGTGTGTGTGTGTGTGTGTGTGTGTGAGAGAGAGAGAATAGTGCTAGAGAGCGTAAGAATGTATCCAGACAGATGCAGAGCACTGAGAGACGGGATGCGTGTGAGGTCACAGCACCGCAGGTCAAAGTTCAAAAACTCCAATGGCTTCTCCAAGGATTCTTCCAAATTTTCTTTTGGGATCTAAAACTAAAAACAGCTGGAATCATCATCTCCAGCCAACTGTCAGCAATGACCAAATTACAGAATATATTTATATATACAGTATATATATTGTATATACCAAACATATACATAGGCTATCTGTTGATTACCTGAAGTTCTTAAGTTAATCATTCAGTGTTTCTTAAATACAGTGGAGCCACTTAGCATTTTATCAACTATAGACATGAACTGGATGTTTCGTGCTATCATTTAAAAAGTATCATGTTATAATTTTGTGCTATAACTTTTGTAAGGGTCGGGTTAGATTTCCTATAAATCTGTTAATGTGTTAACAATATGAGAGGTCTGCTGTAGCAGACATGTGGTCTCTATTGCCAGCCAGTGGTACAAGAGGCACACAGACCCTTTAAAAAACATAAGAAAAACCTGATAGAATAATGGTCTTGTAAAATTAAAGGCCTCCGTTAAAAATATGACATAAATTAAAGAATTGAAGAATTTGATATTAAATGTAGCTACTGAACACATTTCTGTGTTTCAGAGTGCTTGATCTTTAAAGGATTTCACCACTTAAGGACAGTCATGTGCTTGACCTGAGTGCATCTTGAATTGAATTGAATTCCGCTGTTTTTGAAAAATTATAATTTTTATTAATTAATGTTTTGTATCCTTAGCTTGTATTATTGTCTGGGGGGGCCGATGGTTGAGAAAGCTGACAGCCTCTGCTTCAACATCCACAAGGGGGCGACATTGACAACAAGCTCAGAGACTGTGGCGTTTAGTGTTTAGTCATCATTTCAAACTGATGTTTTCACCCATTGACATTTCACTTTACAGGTTAACTGTCCATAATTGGAAAGCATGAATATGTTTTGAATAATATATAAAAATCTTATATAACTCAATGGAATTGCTTATTCAATATTCACCAGTTGTGCATAGTATGGTGGCAACCCCATTACCTACCTGCACAAGGTGAAAGTCAAAGCCAATGGCCAAAAAAAAAATGTTTCTGTGTCCAAAATGTAGGGTCTAATCCTATAAGGTTCTACTCTGAAATGCATAATGTTTCCCTTGCTTACTTTTCTAGTCGCACTTTTGCTTTCTTGGCACACGGGGGCCTCATTTCTCTTTTGAAAATTCCTCTGGATATTCTTCTGGTTATTCTTTCCCATAATATGTGCCACTGAAGGCTACTTTCTGCTTTCATAGTCATTGTGCAGCATCTGAAGCAGTCTCTGAAAATGAGGCACCTAAATATTAGAAAGACATGAGAATTGTTTTTTTGTGCACATGTATGTGTGTTGTTGAAGTTCATTCAAACTCAGTCAGCCTCTCATTCATGCAGCAGTGAGCTCTATTGAGTGGGTGTACAGGATGAGGGTGGGCACGGTAAAAGCAGGCCCTTTTTTTTTCCACAGTCAATGATAAATAACGGCATCATTATCATGCCCGAAGAGACCATCACGCTTGAGTACCCTGACAGCTGCAGAGCATGTTTGTGCAGTCTGGGTGTTTTAGGGACTTTAAACACCAAGCTTTCTGTTGGCTGTTCCACACTTCGATAGAAAGAGGAAAGTCCCAAATTGACCCTGGTAACTAGAACCTGGTCTGAGGGTGGAGCAGGATAAGATTAAAGACAAGGAGATGAGGTGTGTGCACACATGTGTGAGTGCGTCAGTGTGTGTGCCTGCATACATGCATGTTGAAAGGTCAAAGACAGTCAGAGAGCAGAGCCAAAGGTCACACAGAGGGCAGCGGCTGGCATGACATCAATCAGTCAGTCAGGCTGGATAGGCCATCTTGTCTCCGAAAGTCAGTCACTTCCAGAAAATGGATTTATTCCTCATTACAGCTTGGGGAGATCCCCTTGTTCGGCTCAGATTCTGCAGCCAAGTGACATGACACCAGCCTGAGGCAACAGAACAACAAATCCACCACAGATCTGCACAGCCGAAAGAACAACGAGCATCTGATGGACTGGATCACATGCAAAGCCTGCTCCCTCCAACAGCAGCAGGGTACTGAACATCTCCCCAACAAACATCAAGCCTTAGGCACTATTGAGTTTTCATAGGTTATTTATTCACAAAGTTATGAGTTCACACAGTCGTACAAATAAAAAGGAACATTTTATGCATTTGTGACAGAATTCATAGGCTATTACCACAATGCTGCCATTTATAAAGCAGTCTGATCATTAGTAATGCACCAAAACTGGAACAAAATATTTGTTTTATGTTGTAGAGTGAATTCAGTGAAAGTGGGATGTCATATAACATGGGACACTTTAGTTTTTTATTTTACATTTCTTGGACTGATAGGTGAAAATCAACATCACTGTTGCACTGAAACCATATGATCAAAATCACATTACATCCCTTGTGCAACATCATGCAGGAGGGTGGAGCAAACTTCAGAAAAGAACCTCACCCTCCAAAGCTTTTTTTCTTTTTCTCACTTTTTCTGTTTTGACATTAAGTCTATAAAACTGGCATACATATGGCAATATGCCAAATGATATTATAGAAGTGGATAATACTTAATGGTGCATCAAAATAGAAAAAAAAAAGTTGTCAGTAGGCTATATATGATGTTTACATTTTGAAAGTCAATCATTTCTGAATTGTCCCACTTTACAGACCCATCTGGATAAAGTGGGACAGTCTTTTATGCTTTTGCAATCGAGGAAAGAAATCCAGTTTACCACCTGTTCTTAACGCCAGGCAAGACTTTGCTTCTTGTATACTGTTAAAGTATTTTGTTACTGATAAAAAAAAGTGTCCATTAAATTGCAATTAGAGTAGGTCTATAGTTAGGACTTACAATATAGTATAGTAGGGTGTCCCATTTTATCTCACCTAATACCCTACTTTGCCAAATGCTGAATGAAATGTGGCTTTGGGCACATCGATCCTTGTTACCGGTTAGGCAACATCTTGAGAAATTCAGAAATGCATATCCTACATATGCTGGGTGGTTGATAGATGTCACAGAAATCGGAAATGCAGAAAGTGCCCCACTTACGTTGAATTCACGCTAGTATGTGTTTTTCTGTCTCCCTCACTGTGTAATTTGCCCGAAACGTCTGTATGTTAAAACAAAAGGGAAAGCCCCAAGCAGCGATTGCATAAGTCTCTGTTTGATTACGTTCAATAAAAGCAGATGAGCAGTGGCACAGTGCACTTTACCTGCAGTTACCATAGGTGCGCTAGGCTATAGCCGGAGCCTATACCGAACAGTCATTTGGAGAACTTCTATTGGCTCCGCTTCCGAAAAAAACAATAATTTTGCATTTTGAGTCAGTGAATTTGAACGCTTATTTACAATAAATGAATAACCCAAAAGGAAACAGGCAGACAATGATGGTTTGATCGCTGCCCATCTGGTTTCATGGAAATGGGAATTGCGCATAGGCTGTTGGTTATTTTGGATGGATTGTTCCTACACAATCATCTCTGAACAACGAGAATTTGTCTTCACACACCTGAAACCGTCTCCAGAGCCTCACCGCCAGTTGATGCCGAGGATCATGACCATGAACAGTGACCACCAGTCGGTTGCCTCAGCGCCGCTGGATCTGCGCACCACTCACCGAGAGCGTGGGAGCGGCGGGTCGAGGACTCAGGACTGCAGAGGTCGCGCCGGGGACACTAGTGTGACAGCGGGCTCACCCGAAGCCCGAGGGCACACAGGGACGGAGAATTTGGGAATAACGAGCCCGCACTGTGCACTCCGGGACACCAAACACTGCCCCATGGTGAGCGCACGGAGTGTAGAGACCGGCGCAGCAGACAAACGGACTCCGGACAATTCCTCCTCCAGGCTTCCCTTCAGGAAACGCCGGTTTAATACTGAGCCGGAGAACTCGACACAGTCGCCGGCTCCTCTAGACAGAGGAGACCGCTTATCTCCCGCGGAAGACAGGGACTTGACACACCGGCAGAGTCCGATCAAGCGCTTAAGAGCCGCGGATGAGAACGGGATTTGCGAGGCACCAGTGCCACCCAGGCGCATTGAAGAGGCAGGGCAGAGACGAGATGGGTATCCCATTCACTTAATGCCCACGTATCGTAAGTGTTGATGAAATACACAAAAACTATAATATTCATATCATGTTCCTATATACTCCTATATACTATATACTGCGTCTGTGGTTTATAGTGATCTTATCATACTTCATGGTACTGTTACTTCCTATGGTACTAAGCCTATATTATTTCATGTGGGTTGAATTTCTTGTCTTATATGGTGCATATTTTAAAGTTTTGCTGCTATAACTGTATAGTGCCCATCTAAAATGTATCATTTGATTAGTATAGTTCTTTTTAGAAAGGGGCAATATATTGATCTAGCCTTTAGAATGGCCCAAATGATATTAACAATGTAATTAATCTTGCAGATCATAGCTATGTGCATACAGGAGTTCTTGCAACCTGTTGAATGATTACACCAAAAGTGAAGCTACAGTCCCCATAATATGTTTCAAAGATAGTCAGTGCATGGCACAACCAGCAAGAGATCTCAGTTACTCTGGTATTGAGTGAATAATATATTATTTTGATTTTGGAACAATAACAATAATTGCACACAGTACTCCGCCACATATTTGGTCATTAATGTATCACAGGTGGAAGAAAAGACTGCATAGTCATAGTTGATGCAGCCACTAAGTGTCACTGAGAAAATGTCCAGTCAACTGTTCTGGTTATCTGTCTATTTTGATCAGTCGTCCGCACTGACAAAAGTAGCTTAGTGGGTCAAGTCATAACTCAGTACTACTGTATGTGCCGCCTTCTGTATGTGGTCGTGCACGCACACAAAACCACACACGCACACACAAACACATGCATGCACATACACATACACACATTACCATATAACAAAAAATTGACTTGTTTGCCAGGCCAGCTCATTCATTTTTTTCACCTTTTTTTTCATTTTATCTTTTTCTCACCCTCAATCTCTGCTTCTCTCCCTCCATCTCTCTCTCTCTCTCTCTCTCTCTCTCTCTCTCTCTCTCTCTCTCTCTCTCTCTCACTCAGGTCACCACCCAGTGTATTCAGTGTACTATTTGCCCCCGGTACCCGTGCCCAACGTCCATCTGACCCACCAAACTGACCACCTGGCCGATATCGCTCTGGCCACACGGCAAGACGAAGATGGAGACACGTATGTTGATGTCTTTAAAATGTGACATTGAGGGTGAAGTTTGCTTAAAGGTGTTTGCTTTGTGTGTAGGTTCAACAGGCAATTCCTAGGCCACCTAAGCAGTCAAAATACAAAAAACACACTCTGCAAAAGTCACTCAGAACTCTATACCAAAGAAGTAACTGGAGGAAGACAGTTGATGGGAATCGCGGTTCTTTGGAGTGTTCTAATAGTTTCTGGTCATAGTTCAGAAATTAGTGGCTCCTCGTATCCAAGTCCATGTACATGTACAGTAAACGTGAAAGAATTTTTATGATTCATCCACTTGATGCATATTCATAATCATTTTAGTCTGACAGCTGACTTGATAGAGGAAACCAGGCACAGCACGTCGACCTGACCTAACCCCCGTCATAAATATTCATGAGTTTACCAGCAGACTGTGAAGACTTATTGTAATATTGTGCAGATTGAGCAGACCTAGCTCACATCTGCACCTTTGAGACCTTGAGTTGGAATCTTTCACCCACCATACTTCTGAGTTTGAAATTGCTTGTCACATTCATGAAAAAGGTTTAACATACAAAACTAATAATTAACTAGTAATTACTATAAAAATAATGACTTTCCAATTTCAAACCAGCCAAATTTAAGAAGGTGTCAAGCTGTCCTAAAGAGATCAAATGCTCCAAAGTAGGAGAAATTCCAAGTTCTCAAATAGAGGGAATTATAGGTTGATTAGAAATGGACATTTCTGTACGTTTAATACCAAATACTTCATTACGTTTACTATGTAATACTTAAATGCAGGAGCTTTATGATTCAATAAATATCCTTTTTTGTATTGAATCCATAGTCCTAGGGCTTGAGTGTGTGGTTACAACCACCCACTCACTTGCTTTAGCTTTAGTCTCTAACACCTCTTGACCTAGAGTACATGCTGTGCACAAGGCCTTATCTTTTTTACTTTAATGGGGGACTTTCAGGTTATTCCTACTTTTACTCAAGTCTTCACATATTCTCTCGCTGACTGTGAATTTGGCGATTCATGGAACTGCTACGGTCGCATTCCTGAATTTGTATTTGCGTGAACCAATGATACATCAATCCCTGTCATAGATCATTCCCAGCCAATCACAGTAGCCGAAAGTAGCTTTAATCTCGTGAGTAGATGTAAACACAGGGTTTCATCAGCAAGCCCACAGATTGTTGAGTCCAACAAGGGTGGAAGTAACTAATTACATTTACTCATGTTACTGTAATCGAGTAGCTTTTTTGTGTACATGGACTTTTTGTACTTAGCATTTAAATCACATTTAACACAAATTTTGTGGAGCCAATCACAGTGAGTGGTCAGTCACCAAGCAAGAGAAGAGTAATCTGGCTTCACTTTGTCTGTGCACATTATTTTGTGATTTCTAAATTTTCCAATTAAAATAATTGAGCTTGAACTCTGTACTCGTCCTTTTAGAACTGCATGGACAAGATCACATCTACCAGTGTTCTCTTTTCTAAAAAGTAACTCAGTAACTTTTACTCATTCTACGTTACTCACTACATTTTAAATTAGCTATTTTTCACTTTTACTTACTAGGTTGATTTTTACAATTATACAATTAGTAATTTTACCGGTGTAAAAGTAACAATACTTCTACTTTCCACCACTGGAGTCCAATCAGAGGGCGTGATGCTTGTAGGTCCAAACTACCTCTGGAGATGAAATCAATGCCACTGTCGTGAATAGTGAAATTTAAATGGTCACGTAGTAACAAGCAACGAGTGACAAGTGAATACAAGTGATTCATGGGCCTGCATCCAGACTGCACTAGTCTAGACAAGTGACAGTGTGACTTCATAAACAAAACTTTTGGCATTCGTTACACGGCGGTAACCTGGATGTGGTTTGTGTGATGGGATGTTTGCGACTGTGATATGGTCTTATTCTATTTGTTATGGTCCCTGTGACTCAACCTGGCTCTGCATGCTGGATAGGTACAGTGTTGTTGTTGATGACAGAGGCTAAAGGTGTGTGTAAGTGTATTTGTGTGTGTGTGTGTGTAGGCATGCATATGTATGTGTGGATACCCTTCCTTGCCCCACCAGATTCTTTTCTGTTGTTTCACTTCCTGTGTTAGGGAGACTGGTTTGTAGGTTCAGCAATGATTCACTGAACTGGTATCAGGACTCAGAACTAACATGCTGCTGTGGAAACTAACTGTGGCACTTGAGTCTGAGCTCTTGGATTGAACAGGGACTCTTGAGCTATTTATATATTTATATATATAAATCTGTGTGTGTGTGTGTGTCTTCCACAAAACTATAATTTTGCGTTGACTAGTCTCTGGTTGGGGGTTGGGAATGAGAATATATGGGGCACTGGAGGAGTTCTCAAAACCACATGAATGCAAATATTAAACTTAACGCATGGGCACTTTGCTTTGTCTAAAAACTTAACACCCACCCACACACCAACTGAAATGACAGGCTGATACGAGCACACAGTCATGTGACTGAAATCATAGCATGTCCAAGAATTAAATGCCAGTCTCATGTTTTTGTGGTTTCAGAAAGTGTCAGTGTCATTTGCATCCATTCAAAACAATCCCATGATGACCAACATTTAGCAGAGCTGTAAATCCCGTGACATGTCACTTGTGATTGGTCTCCAGTGTCTACCTCAGAAACCAGTGCTGCATTCACTGATACTGTGACTTGTCTGCCATTAATAGACAGTGGCAAGGAAAGAGAATACAGATAAAATGTATCCCAGCTCAAAAGGAAGATAAGATCATCATCAACATGTGTTGGTTGTTTGTTGGTAAAATTTTTGTATATGCAGAACCTTCTGCAGATACAACTAGAAGGGCACTCGGAGAGCGCAGACCTCCGCCAATGTTCGTGCTATTATTGCTTGTTCGTGAGTCGGATCCGGATCCGCTCCAAAATTTAATGAGTTCTTCCTTGGTCCATGCTACACCCTTCCACGAAGTTTCATGAAAATCCGGCAAGTAGTTTTTCCGTAATCCTGCTAACAGACAAACAGACAAACAAACGGCACCGAAAACATAACCTCCTTGGCGGAGGTAAAAATGTAAAAAAGTCTTCTTAATCGTGACTACATAGTTAAGCAAACAACCAACATGTGTCAACCAGATCTGGTCTTCATCAGAGTCAGAATACATTTTTCTGCATTCTTATAATTTAAGGTGCAGAGTGGCTACAGCCCTGGTGACAGAACGTACAACTCTGTACCTTTGTTTTTCTCAATCTTTTTTTTTATTTGGCAATCCATGTAGGTACACACTTAACAACA
This sequence comes from Centroberyx affinis, assembly GCF_046629955.1. Lineage (NCBI taxonomy): Eukaryota > Metazoa > Chordata > Actinopteri > Beryciformes > Berycidae > Centroberyx > Centroberyx affinis. The sequence goes on from NW_027280537.1 coordinate 26,070, forward strand.
GTTTTTCATCGGTGCGAAATCTCCACTTGCAGTATCGTTTACACTTAAAATGTGTTCAGCTCCAAGGAAATGGAACCTCAAAACATCAAAAGAAATCATCGAAATCATCAAATCATCAGAAGAAGTTACATTTACATTATTTAGTTGGCACTCTTCTCCAGCGCACATTACAAGGAAGTTTATCCAGAGTTGCAAGGTCCAATATGAAAAATGTATATTAATACCATGATAGTAGTTTAATGCAACATAAAAAAGACTCAACAGAACCCAAAGTCTTTCTCCTTTCTCACTAAGTCTAGACCCTTGATAATGTGGTCGAGCTTTTTCTTTTGGCTGGCTTGTTCCTACTTGCTGCATTGTGGTTGTCTGAAACATTGTGTGAATTCTGCAGAAAGAAACGTTCTCAGCCCCCCTGTCCTTTCACACTATCTGTGTGTGCGTGTGTATGTATGTGTGATGTGTGTGTATGTGAGGTTTGCATATACGTGCGAGTGCGCGTGCGCGCCTGCTCTTACGTCAATGGGCTGTTCATCCTCTGTTCTCAGCGCCTCTGAGCCCCTCAGTTTCGGGAAAACCTGTGAGTGCTAAGTTTTTAAATATGATTGCGGTTTTCTCAGGTGTTTCTCTCTCTCTCTCTCTCTCTTTTCTTCTTTTCTCTCTCTTTCTCAGTGTTTTTAAATGAATGGGCTCAAAAACCCAAACATCCGCTCCTCACTTCCTCATTTACCGCTTTCTCTCTATCTGCCTCATCTCGCTCTCTCTCTCCTTTTCTCTGTCTCTCTTTCGCTCTTATTCTCTCTCTCTCTCTCATCCACACTGTCAGTCGTTCTTGTGCTGTGCGGACGTGTACATACGCATAGATTTTCTTACAGTTTTTCAACCTTATGCTTACATGTACTCAGTTGGTCAGTCAGTCAGTCAGTCAGGAATTCAGTCACTCACTCACTCACTCACTTATGGACGAAACTGTACTTTTCGGAGCCTTAACACACATTTTGACACTGTTTCAGAGCTTACAAATATGAGACAAATAGAAATGCTGTGATGCAATCCAAGAGAGGGATTCAAAACCATACAAATGCAAAAATAATAAATTGCCAACTCAGCCTCTTTTGCTTTGACACATACTGTAGCGCTCACAAATACTTTCAACTTCTAACACACAGCCTCTGCAGAGCTACGAAGCCGCATCATGCTTCGTGACAAGTGCAGCAGACCAGACCGTGTGCCGTAAGGTGTAATTTCTTGCAAACTGGATTTGTGGTGCATCTTCGCTGCTGTTTTGTTTACTATTCACGTACACACCTCATCACCTCATCGCTCAGCTGGTCCACAGACCACAGGAGATGTTGGTCTTTAGGTCTGATCATTCGGCATGGCTGCTTCCTCACCCTCCACACCAAACAGGATACCGCATGTATGCCGCTGCCTTAGCGGCCTCTCCCTCTTTCTGTCTCTCTCTCTCTCTCTCTCCCTCTGTGTCTCTGTCTCTCTCTCTCTCTCTCTCTCTCCTCTCCTTCTCCATCTATCTGTCTCTCTGTCTTTGCCCCCTCCCCCCCCGCCCCCTCCCATCTCTCTCTTGTGCACACATACACTGGGTCTGTCTGTGTGAATGCGGGTAGCTTGGGACTCCTGTCTGCGTCAGTGCCGCTGTGCCTGGGGTTATCTGGGGCTGTGGTCTGCCCCACTTCCAGGAACTAGACACAGCACAGTTTCATCTTGAGAGAAAGAGAGAGAGATGGATACAGAGAGAAATAAGTGTATAAGGAGAGAGATAGAGATAGATAGAGACAAAAAGAGAAAGAGAGAGAGAGAGAGAGAGAGAGACTGTCCCCTTTGCACTGTATGAACACACCTATTGATAGTTCAGCTGAACGCTGAGAAAGAGCTGATGAGATGCGCCCTGATTCAATGATAATGCATCAATCTTCACAATTTCCTCAGTGCACATAACGACAAATCCCCTTTCAAGTCATACCTGAAAATCCTGTAACTGTTTTCGGCTGGAGATAGTTTGATAGATCTCTCCAATCACCGCAGAGCTTATTTGTGAGACAGTGGGGCTTTTTAAGGCAAATGAGAACTAGCTGATAACATGTACAGTAAGTACAGCAGGGGAGACTCTGTCTGTGTTGTTTGTGCTGTGTGCTGAGCTCAGTTACAGGAACGGGGACCAGCTGAGGAAAGAACTGACGCACTCCCGGTCAAATACAAGTTCTGCTTTTCACAGCGGTGTGGTGTCAGGAGCGAATCATCTGATTCTTCATTACAGTTGCAGTTCCAATCTGCTCTTGCATGGCATTTTTAGTCCCACTGTGTTGACCTCTGTGCAGGCACATGCATGCACAAAAGTATGCATGTATGTACACATGCACACACATACACATACACACACACACACACACACACACACACACACAGAGTTTTTCTACGATTAAAATTGATTTGCATTTCTTTCTTTTCGGGGGGGGGGGGTTATTTTCTATAGGACATGACTATTCATTTTATCTTAGTAGTTCTTAGTATATACCTTTAGGGTTAGACCACAAATGTGTGTGTTGTACTATTTGATCAACAGCTGAAGAGTCGAAAAGAAAGAAAAGAAAAAAAAAGTCTGTTATATGATACATGATTGCTCTCAAGAAAGATCCTCAGGTAAAGTTTTGTGGTTATCAAAGCAACAGATCATAGAGCCCCAAATGAACTAGCGTTTGCTGGATGACCCCCTAATTGTGCATTTTATCTTATCTTGAGCTGCATATCTAACATACTGTACACATACTGTGCCTAACCGCCTCTAAGTGGCGGTTTGACAGACCGCACACTGATGCATTATTCTGTTCATACTTGCCTTTATCGAGTTCTCAAAAATTTGAATGTTTCGACTTTGCACACCGTGGTTATGCCAAGCTGTCGGATTGTTCTGTGGTTGGCATAGATAGATAGATAGATAGATAGATAGACTGACAGATAGATAGATAGATAGACAGATAGATGGATAGATAGATAGATAGATAGACCGACAGATAGATAGATAGATAGATAGATAGATAGATAGAGGGAGGGAGGGAGGGAACCCCCCTCAGGCGCCCTGATGTAGAACGTTTACATTTTTATGTTTACACATGTTCATTTAGATGTTGTGCCAAGAGGTTTTTGAGTTCATAGAGGCAGGTATGCACTGTAACTAATTTTAGCTTTGAACTGTATCACTCACTATTACTCTGCAGACTGTAGTATTCACACTGTACATGACAACTTCAGCGGTTGTTAGTTTGACTTATAGTATATTGGCGAAGACTTTGCACTGTACTGCATACCTGCTGTAATAAAGATAGGAAAGTGAAGTAAAATTTCTGCGTGTTTACAAAATTCAGCTCTTGCGCACTGTGCTGTCGGAGCGTCTTTTGTTTACTCAGAGAGGGCTTTGTCTTTACTTGTCACCATGCCCGCCTTGCTTTCTGCATGCCTGACTTTACAACATGCAGATGTTCTTTTTCAGGCAGGAGACTGCGATCTTTAATAATGACTCCATGTCAGTGGGACATATCACTGAGAGGAAGTATTGCAAGAGCTTTTGTCACTGTAAGAACGTTTTTTGCTGACCTCAAATTTTCTGCAAGGGTACTTTTAACTTATTCTCTAGAAATGTCCCTGCTTCCTGTCGCACCATTCTTTTTCTGAGTATGACTTATCCATTGGACCAAGCTGATTCAGTAAACCTACAGAAAACCCCTATCAGAAACCAGTATGCTTCATGGCTGGATTTCACAGCACCCAGAGAGAGAGAGGGAGAGAGAATGCTGCCATTGTTACTGACAACAGGAAGTGACATAAAACCAGTCTGGCTCTTACTGGAAGCTGCTTCTTCTCACAGCATGAAAAACGAAATAATGTGAAAACTGTTATCCTGTTCTCTGCAGCACGAACCTTGCGTTTTCTCCCCTTCCCTGTCCTAAAGTTTTGGCCTGTGTTTGTTCTTTCGCTTTACATATAGCTGTCAGATAGTGGTTTCCTCTTTAGTCTTGATAAGGGGTTGATAGGAGTGGTGAGTCATGCATGTACGTCTTTGGAGCGACTCAGCTTAACTGTCTGTGGGATAATTAGGTTAGTGTTCAAATAGTTGGCCACTGCCAGTTACGGTCCTCCAGGTGTCAAGTGTATTATGAGTCAGCCTACAGGCCGACTCCTTTATGAATCAAGATGAGAATGTCTAATTTTCAACCCAAATGGATGATACAGAAAATATTTAAGTTTTACTGTACGAACCTTTAACAGGTTACAAAAAGATATTTGTAAAAATCTGAGGATCATTTGGCAGAAGGACCTAGGGTGTGATCTGAGCAATGAGGAGTGGTTAAAAATACTATCAAATACTGGGAAATATATAAAGGAGGCTAGGGGGAAATTTACTCAGTATAAGTTAATACATAGGTTTTATTTTACTCCTTCTAAGCTCCACAGGATGGGCTTGCTGACCAATAATTTATGTTGGAAATGTCAGACAGAAACAGGAACATTTTTACATGCAATTTCGGAGTGTAAACTTGTTTACCCATTTTCATTTATATAGCACTTTAAAAAGCAAACACAGGTTTTGCACCAAAGTGCTTCACAAAGACAGACATATACATATGTATACACATACAAGCATAAAGGCAAATGTGCATAACAGACGTGTAAATAAAGCAAAGCATTAAAATAAGACAAGTTAAACACAATTAAAAGCCAAAGAATAAAAGTGGTTGTATTGCTATAACTGCTAAATGTTTATTTTGGTTGTTCTAAATATGTGCATTTACCATGGGCCTTTGGATGTTTTATAACTAAAGGTAATAATACTCTCTGTTTGTGTATATTTAAATAAATAAAAACTTTAATAACAAGTTTTACTGTACGATGTTTTTACTGACTGGGGGTTAACTGGGCTGCAGTGCACTAGGTTAACCAGTTCACAGACATAAATTTTGAACTGTAAAACTCTGACTCCCATCAATTATTCAGCACATCCTCACTCACAACAATCAGCAAACACTTCCTGAACCGTAACGCACAGTCCCTATGGAAAAAAAGGACACACGTGTACTCCAAATGACTTTTTGCACATATATAGGCCTAAATGTACTGTATATAGCACACCTTTTTAAGTGTGAAGGTCAGATTAGTTATCAGGTCAGTCAATCAATTTCTACCAAGCAGAGGTTAACTCCAGCATGTAGTGTCAGTAGGTCACTGTGTCAGAAAAACCATTGGCCCAGTCTAACTATCCTCTGAAAATCAGGAATCTCTGCAATATGTCACTTTCAACTGTGTTACTGTGTAACATTCCTTGTGTGTGTGTGTGTGTGTGTGTGTGTGTTCATTGCAGGGCTCTACATATAGCTGTGGTGCAGGGGGAACAGGCTATCGTCCACACACTGATCTACCTCCTGAGGCTGGCCGGCAGAGACCTGGACACCTACAACAACCTCCGACAGGTGAGACAAATTACAAATACAGGCGTGAAGACACACTCCTGCAAATACACACATGCCGCAGTCCTGCCCATTAAAGCGTACATGCATGCACACACGCACACACAAATACGCGCAAACACTCACACACACACGGCAGGTATCATTCCTACTGCAGATGTAGACATCATAGAAGTCTCGCTAGAAGTTCAACCTTTGTTTTCTTCTCAGGTGTAAGAAGGCACAAAAATCTGGCAGCTTTCCCATTCAGAAAAGCAGATTTTGTGCGTCTGTTTTATGAAAGAAGACTCGGCATCAGTCATTGTAATACGATGGAGGATAGATACAGGATAGATGTGCGATGGGGGACTTCCGCAGTGGCTACCGCATGTGAAATACATTCCCCAGCCTCACCCTTCAGATAACAGTAACAGGGAAAAGAATGAAAGAGGAAGTCCCTTGGTTTCCTCCTTGCCTTGCTACGCTTTATCATCCTCTTACACCCGCCACGGCTGATGGTTATTCGATGGAATTCACCCTTCCTGGTCGGTCCACCTGCACTTGCCACAAGCCAAAACACGCAATCACTCAAGTTGCTGGGAAGGACCATCTGTGTTTTCCAGTATTCTCTTTTACGTTGCCATGTGTATTTCACAATAATAATTTTCACTCATGAAATATGTCACATTTCCAGATCAATACAATGCTTTTTTCAATGCAGTGTGTTTTCTGTCCTCAGTATCAGGGTCTGCGTGATTTACCATGTTGTTAAAGTTACATGGGAGAGCCAAGATGATACAAGTGAAGCATAAAGTATGATGCAAAGTGTTGCCAAGTGGACATGCACTCTCATAAACTCTACACTCTCAAAACAGATGAGGTCTTGTCCCTACCTAAAAACATATGGACATGTTGGAAAATGACACAACATAGGTTACAGATAGATTTCTTTTAACACGTCATTTACTTAAATATTCTTTACATTTTACATTTTTAAATGACGCTCTTGTCTAGGGCAACGCATGGCTGTAAATGGACACAATGGCTGTTGTAAAGACTTGAACCTGTGAACCTTCAGCCTCTCTCACCAACAAGCCACTGTTACGGCTCTTAACACCTACCTGCGTTACCTCAAAACATCCTAAGAGATTAGGTACAGCGTGCTTTACTGGAATGTGTGAAAGTAATTGTCTTTGGGTGTTTCCCAATCCAGGACTGTCCCAAGCTCTGGCCTTAAGCCAACACTTCCACATTCTGTTTCCCTCTCTTCTCTCCCCCGCTCAGCATCCTGCCAGCCTTTCTCTCTTTCATCCTTTACCAGAGAAAGCACCTGAGCCCTGCAGTTTTTTTAGTTCACAGGGCTGGGGTTTCACAACACAGGACACCACAGACGTGCTTACCAGAAATAACGCTGGTGCTAACATCAGTTGATGTCTTTCCTTACCGCTGAGGCTTGACTGCATACGTTTTGTGATATCCTGTGTCTGTCCTCTGTATGCAAACGCACGCACGGGCGCACACACACACACACACATACACACACACACGCACACACCAATCATGCCATATGTAGTTAGAACCAAGAGGGGAGATTTTCAAACACAGAGCCCGCCACAGTCATTTGCCTACCAGATTGTGTGGTTTTGACTGGATAGCATAAAGAAAGACCTGTATCAAAATCAGGCCTGGGAACTTTATGTTTTTTTTTACAGCATAGACTTTACCAGACAGCAGTGAAGACTTTGTCTGGCACTGGCAAATTTCCCAAAGACAGAGAGAGAAAAAAATATGGCATTTCCCAATATTGATGACAAATCCTGCGTTTCCGTGGTTTTGCATATGGTACCTTTTTTCGACAGAGTGTTACTATCAGTACTGTAGCTGAACAAAAGTGCAAGTGTCAGTGGTCGATTTGCCTCGCGCACCCAGAGTCACTATGATGGAAGAGACAGCTGTTTGATACTCCCACACTGTCCATGCTATCACAAACACACACCGCACTAGTCAGCCCTCCTTTTGCTCTGCTCTTCCCACAGCTGATGGTCCTGTGTGATGTGTGGAGCGTGGCACTGAAGGGGCTGCAGAGACTGAATGCACTGATGATACTGTCGTATGCTTTACATAAAGATGTCTGCTAAATGGCGTTTGTCATTCTGCTGATCTGTCACGCACATTCATTTTTTACACTCAAAGTGTAGCTGAGCTGTTGCTTGGATTCATTCATTGGTTGTTGTTGATGATATAGTTATTTTGCATGATTCCCAGCCGTAGAGCCGTGTTTATATACTGTATTATATAGCCTGTTAGAAGATATTTTTGCAAGTGATCGTGTTCATTGTGTTGTTATAGCCTTTTCTTAAATAACTAGTTATTCTGATTTTTTAGATTCAGATTTTCATTTGTAGATTTTTGAGCATATGTGATAATGCTTGTGGTGTATGATTTGTTTCTGTTTGTGTGTGTGTGTGTGTGCGTGTGTGTGCGTGCGAGGCATCTCCACTGTGTTACTCTGTGTGTACTTTAGTATCCTCTTTCCGAGAAGTCACATGACCCCCCCTGTTGCTCTGGGCTGTTTCAACATAGCCTACCTTGTACTGAGGTTCACTGGGTAGTTCAGAGGGACTTTCCCTTCTGTTCTCTCTCTCTCTCTCTCTCTCTCTCTCTCTCTCTGTATCTCTCTCTCTCTCTCTCTCTCTCTCTCTGTCTTTGTCTGTCTTTCTCTGAAAATATTTCTGGAGAATTTCATTTTCTTTCTAACCTTAAGTGATAAACTGGTAGATAATATCAGTATGATAACTGTCAACAACATTGACGTAGGCATTGTTGTTTATTTGTGCCACAGAACTGGCTCTGCCCCTATGGTGCTCACCGCTGAAGCCAAGTCTCTGTCTCTTTGTGTTTGCCTTCCACCCTTGTTTGTGTCCTTATCTGCATTTGGCACAACCTGCAGTACAGCCCAGGGCTTTTCTTCATGCCCAGAAAAATCCGCTCCCATCTTTTCTCCTCCTCCCGCTGATCTGCTCATTTTGCAGGAATGCAAGTGTGTGAGGACAGACGCAGGGGAGAGAGAAGGGATTTTCCCTCTCTTATCCTGTCTTTCCCCTGGACTCCCCTCTATCGCTTCCGTCTCTTCCTCTTTCCTCCTTCTCTCCACCTCCCCACCCCTCCCTCCAAAGACCTCCTCCGTCCCTTCCTCCCTCCTTCCCACCCCTCCTCTTATCTGTACTGGTTTTTTGTTTTAGTCACTCTGAAATGCCTTACAGGAAGCGAGCGCCAAACTCTTGTGAACTTTGGAGTGTGTTTAAAAGGCCTTAAAAGGCTTCAGTTGGCAAAGGTATTTTACTTTATTTCTGGAAATGATTGCAGATTGTAGTTACTTCCTTAACAGTTTCATGTGAGTCCTTTGTGAGCTCAAAAATAGTAGCATGACTGCTTTTCGCAACATTTGGTACCGCAGTGAATGTTGATTATAGGAAGTTCAAAGTACATGAATCGTACGTGGACGTATGACTGTGTGTGTGTGTGTGTGTGTGTGTGTGTGTGCATGTCTATTTATGTACATTTTTATCCGTGTGTGTGTGTGTGTGTGTGTGTGTGTGTGTGTGTGTGTGTGTGTGTGCATGTGTGCGTCAATTTGTGAGTCACCGGATTCAGGGAAACAGGAGTGGAAGGGAGGGCCACTGGCATTGACACACTGGAGGAATTCCACTTAGTCTCTCTCCCTGTGTTACTCCAATTTTTTTTTAGTCTTTACTGGAACACCCCCCGCCTCCCCCCCAAACACACACACACACACACACAGACACACACATCAACCGCAGCATGGCTCCAAGTAATACAGCAAAAGTGAAACTTGGAACATCATTCAACAATCTGTTCCTGATTGCTGCTTTTATTGTGTAACATTAATAACAGCTAGAAAGTCCAGGTTAAAAGACTTCCCTTTATGACTAAGATGTGTTTCCAAACCAGACTATTGTATTGCTTAATCTAAACAACAGGTTTCCAGTGCCCTGGCCCAATTCCAGAGTTAACATAGCTATCAACTTAATAATTTACTGACCTCACCCAGAGGAATATTCTAGGTTGCTCAAGGGATTTCACTCAGGCCTAGTAAGATTCAACCAGACAACCACAGTGTGTTATTTTTAACACACTTTCCTGCCATTACAGACTGTTTGTCTCTCAGAACAGGTTTGTCCTCATTTTGCATTAATCACAGTGTCATGTGTTGGGGCTCTTGATGTTGCTGATGTCTGTTCTTTGACAGATGGTACACTAGTCTCATTTTAGACAGTTTATGATTTTTTGGACTTTGACTGACAACTATGAATTTTGCAAATGTGTGTGTGTGTGTGTGTGGGTTAGGGTGTTCATGTGTACATGGGCATGGTATGTTACTGTGCGTGTGCCTGCATTGCATCTAGTGATCTCCTGATGTGTAACAATGATAGTGTGACCTGACCTGGCTTTCCTGTTTATTGTAGGCGTTGGCCCATTTTTATTGCCATCATTTCATTGTGTCTCTGACCTTCGACCTGTAGAACAGGTTGAAGATGAAAGGATTCCTTCACCAGGAATAACTCTAGCTCTTCCTCCAACCTCATATGCCAGGAAATCTATAGATTAGGTTTATAGATTCCTTGACACATACCTCCCCTACTGTTCATTACCTCTGCTTAGGAGTTCATGATTTTGCTCCTGTTAGTTAGGCTAGTTTGTCTGTCTGTCTGTCAGTGGGATATCTCAAAAATGTATCAAGAGATTGGCATGAAATTTGGTGCACAGATCGACCTTGGGCAAAAGAGCAATTGATTACATTTTGATGGTAATCTGGATTTCCACCGTTAGATGATTATTGTTTTTTAGTCATACAGTAACTATGAAACTATGCAATGGAAATAGAGACATGATTTCAAATCCTAAGAGTATGTTTACAGGGTCAAGATATCAATTTATCTTAAAATTTAAAAGTGATAGGAATGATGCCTTTGGGTGTAACAGCAAGTTGGAGAATTGTTAAGCGTTGCTGGATGTTTGTGCTCTCTGAGTGCCTGCCAGTCTGTACTGTAGTGTGAAAAATTAATCTATGAACGGAGACAGTGTATTGCCTTTATGGAACTGGATATACTGGCTTGCCTAAAGTGTCAAAGTCAAGCCCCTCTTTTCTTCCCTCTCCTTCTCTCCCAGACTCCCCTTCATCTGGCAGTAATAACCCACCAGGCAGGCATGGTGGATGCTTTGCTGAGAGCGGGAGCCGACCTTGCGGCCTTGGACCGTAACGGCCAGACCGCACTCCACCTCTGCTGTGAATACGACCAGCAGGACTGTCTGTCTGTTGCCCTCTCCCAGTCCTCCTCCTCCATGTGCCTGGAGATCAGAAACTATGAGGGTAAGTGGAGGAAAGCACATGTAGAATCACTGATTAGCTTCTCTCGCTATGTCATCTAATCTGATTAAGCCATCCGATTGTTTCTGATCATTCCCACATCAGTGATTTTGCTGTGAGCAATTTGATGAATACAGACCAATGTTTCAAATTGTGGAAGTATTGTAATAAATACGCACCCATTCTTCAGGATCTTGATTTGAAGTTGTGACATACTGTAATTTTCCAAAACACACAGTGGGCAAACTGGAAATTTGGAAATTGTGACACAAATATCGAGCACAAATGTTATATTAAGACAGGTTTAAGTTGATTATCTTTGTGACAAAATACCTTTTGGGCACACTTATTAGCTGTCATCTACTACATTCCCCTTGTTTGTGACTCATGGGGTGTTTTGGGTATCTGATGTTGGGTGTGTGAGCGAGAGGGGAAGAGGACATTTCCTGCCACGGTGGTCTCATGTTAGTGTGAGTGTTAACAAGTCTGGGCACAGCAGAAAGCCCCCAGAAATACACCCAGACTCTGCTTCCTACAAGTTTATAAGAGGCCAGGTGTGTGCGTGTGAGGGTACGTCACAGCGTGTTTACTGTGTGTAGGTGTGGGAAGGGGTCTATGTACATAGAGATGCATGTGGGAACGCACGTATGCATTCACTTGTGTGTATGTGTGTGTATTTATTTGTATGTGTCTGTGTATATATCTACATTTTCTTACCATAATAGTAATGAAAATAATAACTTTATTTATATAGCACTTATCAAAAAAGATTTACAAAATGCTTCACAGGAATAAAAGAAAAGTAATGATAGCAGGAGGAAAGGATACATGACAAAGTAAAATACATAATACAAAGTGAAAACGCAACAGAAAATGATGATAAATATCATAAACCTTGTGCTAAAGGTGCTGCTCTGCCCCCATTCTCAGGTTTGAGCCCTCTCCATCTGGCAGTGCAAGCTGGCCATATGGACCTGGCCAAAATGCTGCTGGATGCAGGAGCTGACATCAATGCTATGGTCAGTCCCCGTGCTGCACTTACTCAGCAGTGGTTAGGTTTCACAAGATCACACATTTCAGATTTACTGTCTCTGATTGTGTCCGCTGACTTTTCCCATGGTGCTTTTTTTCTGAACAGGACATCAAAAGTGGCCAGAGCCCTCTCATGCATGCGGTGGAGAGCAATAATGCCGACATGGTCCACTTCCTCATTGAGGTAATGAGAGTGTGGGTGGGTGTGTATGTGTGTGTGTGTGTGTGTGTGTGTGGAGGGGGGTGAGTCAGCTCTATGTGATAGTTTTTGTTGTGTTTTTTCAGCTCATCTGCTGAATACAGCTTGTCTATACTTTGCAGTCATTCCCACAGTTTCCCTTTCCTTTTTAGTTTAAAAGGTATGGACTTAAGTATTGGTTTTGTTTTTTGTCAGACATTGGGAGGCGTGTCATAATATCCATAGAGATTAAACTGTTGAATCTCTATGATAGTATCTCTCCTATCTTATATGCCTCACCCTTTCCCTGGCTCTTCCCTTTTCTGTCCCCCTTTTTATGTGTCACCATTTCTACACTGGCTTTCTTTTTGCCTCACATCCGTGTCATCTTCCTCTGTCTTTTGCAGAATGGCTGTGATGTCAACAGCCAGTCGTACAGCGGGAACACAGCCTTGCACAGCGCCTGTGGTCGAGGACAGGTGGACACGGTGCGGCTGCTGCTGAAGAGCGGCGCTGACAGCAGCCTCAAGAACTACCACAACGACACACCCGTGATGGTGGCCAAGAACAAGAAAGTAAGGGAGAGAAAGGAGCAATTGTATAAGTGTTTGTTTTAACCTCCTTGATGGAGTTACTGCTTCAAGACAAATCAGAGGCTAAATCCCAGAAAAGTTTACTAAATTGATTATAAGATACTTCCTTGTGATGTATCTTATGATTGTCTAAACTTTCAAGCATGTGGTACTCCAAACAGGTCAGAACAAATGCAAAGAATTGTTTGCAAACCCTATTTGACCCAGCTCTTGTTGAAATGTCATTAATGGAAAGTAAATGTGTGTATCCTTCCACCTAGTGGCAAGACTTGAATGGTACAGTGTGCCCTCCACAGATATTGTGGGTTTTTTTTTAGCTCAAGCATAAATTAGTTGTTCACAACAAAACAGTGACATTCAAGGTAATGCGAATGGGAAGTTGTAATAGACTGTAATTTTTTTTTCCAGATAACAGATGTGTTACGAGGGAGGGGCTCCAAGCAGATTAGAGGTCAAGACAAACATTGTGTGTCCGTGTCTCCGCACCGGAGCAACTTAACATCAAATGGTGAGAGCATGCGCGCACGCGCGCACATACACACACACACACACACACACACAAACACACACATCGGTCAAGTGCCCGTATTTGATCTGTATTCTCTCCCTCTGCTTTAGGGACCCCATCTCCCAACCACAGTCTTGGATATTCACCTTCGACCACACCACACCCCCCTCACCACGTTGCCTCCCAGTCTCCGAAGGCTCCACCTACACTTGCATTTACATTTTATTAGCTCAGGCTATTATCCAGTGCGACTTGCAACTACCTCCTCACAGCCAACCAGCAGAGAACCAATCAGACTTCAAGGCCCAAATGGACGTCCAGGAGAGAAAGCTTCATCAGTGGGATGATGATGCTCCAGCAAACGATAGCAGCTGAAATTATGCTTCTCCAGGATCGGAGCCTAGCTGATGCCCACATCCTGCTCCCTCACCCAGCTGCTGTTCTGGCAGCTTCCCAGATGACTGTCAGCAACTCATGGCCTGCCAGCTGCTGCAGTGATCAGTTGGATTTCTTCACATGAATCTAAGCAGCGACAGACATGTGCCACAGTATGCAACCAAGACAGAACAATCTATAAGGACAGTTTTGAAACTGGCTAGAAAAGTAAAGGATGTCACTGACTGGGCAGGTCAGGACAAGACCCATTAATTATCAGTGGACTTGGACTTAAACCCACAGTCAACTTGGTCAAGTCTTTTTACCTTATTCGGTCTGCTTGTAGTTATGGACTCTTTAGAAGCAGACAAACCTGATAGACTATTGCACAGTCAAACCCTTTGTGTTAGTTAGGCCTATAAAGTATTTAGACAGGAGGGATTGGCGATTGGCCAGACTAGAGAGAATGTTTTATTGTATTGAATGTTGCAGGTCTATGTGTGTGCTTGTGTGTGTGCGCGTGAGTGTGTGCGAGTTTCAGGTCTTGCATATTTTCTTGTTTTGTCACCGGCAAATATATTAAATATTTTTATACAAAAGATGCACATTTGCCTACAAGGTTCGTTTTGTTTTCTTTTGTCAAAGTTTTCCTGTAGTAACTGTTATGAATTTGAAAGCGTGGCTGTGATTGGACAGTTCGTGGTCTTCGGAGCAAGCAGCCAGCCCAAAAACGAGTGCGCGGCCATGTTGAATTGTCAATTTTCTGAAAGAAGAGACAAAAGACAAGAGTGACAACTCGTTGGATTTCTCGAAAGAGCGAGTGTATTACCAAAATAAATTCAAACAGCTTTGAGAAACTATAAGTAACGTCACAGCGGTGAAGACTTCGGATGAATGTAACTAACTGAAGGTAACAGTTTTCCTCCGACTGGTTAAAAAGTCACAATTCTCAAGCGTATTAGTTAACAGCTAACGTTGCCGTTAATGTTAGCAGACACATGCTAAGCTAACGTTAGCTTGCTAACATATACCGAATCTTTTGTTTGATCGGGTTGAATACAGTAAAAGTAACAGGTGCGATGTGGATATCCGAAGATAGATACTTTTGTGCGCAGTGTATCTCGATCGAGAGTTTTAAACGGCGGACTCACTAGCTGGCTAGGTGGCCGAGCGCAAACTCGGGACAAGAATTAGCTTGCCAGCTAAACTGTAGTTGTAGCCACGTTTCCAGGCAAGAAGTTTGGACGCTGCTGCCAGGCTTGCTAACTGTTAGCAAGCTAATCTAGCTAACACCAGCAACAGCAAAGTGGCCCCTGAAAGGACAGACAAAAGACTAAAACACTTTGATTGTCGGCTTTCCTTGCCATGCTGTTTAGCAAAATAGTACTACGGTTAAATTTAGATTATTAGCTAATCGAATTCAAACACCGGCGGTTGTAGCGATAGCAGGATGCTTGTTTTTAGCTCGCTTCTTTGGCTACGTTAGCCATCCGAGGCAACCCAAGCCGGGCGGCGTGTTCACAACAAAGCGTCACAGCCAAAGTTTGTTGTTGATAGCCAGTTCTTGTCATACAGTTTTATCCTCACAATTTATTCATGGTTAAAATCGGTTCACGTTATTTGACAGAACTTGCTGGCACCAAACATAAACTAACCAACTAACTAAAACAAATCAAGGATGTCGTTTTGCCGGGTAATTGCTGCAGTAGTTAGGTGGCTTAGCTAAACGTGGCGTTGTTTGAAAAGAAAACCAGGGCCAATGCATAGTCATATTATTGATTTCTGGTCCGTTTTAGACAGCTTGGGTTTACAGCTATTTTAACTGTGCTGTTACTATTCGCCTGCAAGTGTTCAAAATAGCCATGTTTCTGTTCATTGCCTGGCAGGTAACCTGGATTTTGCGTTGAACAAAAATTCCCATAGCAGTTGCAGACTGCCATCTCAACTTCTGACGTTACTGCGGAAGACACGGGGACTGGAACAAGACAACTATAGACATTTAAAGACTGTCAATGTAACAGCAAAGACCCTTGGAGTGATTTTTCTTTGAGCCAGTATTGAGCATCAGCAAACAAGTTGAGAGACTCTACAGTGTTAAAGATACAAATCATAGGAATAATCAATGTGACTTGGCTCAGCGGACCATATTTTGCTACCAGCCAATTTGAATGTAAAAAATATATAGCACTTGGACTTTAAAAGCCAAGATACTTAGAGAAAAGAGAAAGAAGAAAATCTAGTAAGATTAAGACTACAGCAAGGATAAGACTACTTTAAGACAGACAAATTACAAGAAAAAAAAATAAGTTTATGTTTTGGACAGATATATGATCTATTTATTCATATGAATGTTAATTTCTCCCTTTTTGGAGAGTTGTCTTGTAAATAGACAGAATTCATACGTTGGGCTCTTCTTTTCAAGAGGTCTGAACGTAGGGTTGTGTACACATTACATTCTTTAAATAGGAAAACTAGAAGCAAACGTTTTTAGTTTTTCACATTTTAGAGATATTTTTACACAAGAGGGCATTAAGAACCAAGTGAGGGAAGTGGAGTAACAAAACATAAAAGGAAAGTAAAAACAAATCTTTACACACTGTGAGTGAATAAAAGTTAAGCTGTTGAGAAGCCATGGCTACAGCAAGAACAGCAAACCCAACATCCATGATGGGATTGAACAAGCCAGCAAACGGGCAGCTCAGAGGACAGCCCAAGCCAGCTGGCCTACAATCAGGACCCCATGCAGCTGCCCAGCAACTCGGTGCCCACCAGAAAGGAAGCAGCATTCCCCAGACCAGTGGGGGCATCAAGTAAGATACTGGTTCCACAAATTCCCCTGACCCTTTCACTTAAAGGGGAATGCTGCCCATTTTCAGTAGTAAAATATGTCTGTCTGACTTTACCCTTTGGGGGGGTACTGTGATCATAGGTATAATGTTTGTATTGGTTCCAGAGCTGGAATTGCCAGGCCCAACGGTGTCAGTTGACACTGCATTGTTGGCCCTTTCAGATGGGCACACTCAAATAAGCTCTGTTTTTTTTTCAAGATGCCAGGTTCACGTCTCAGATCCAAATGTCCACTGACATTGCATTGTACTGAAAAGGGGCCATGCCAAATTGGCATCCAAGGTAAATAAGCTGTTCATGTGACCCTACCCAGCTGGGCCTGGCAGTTCTGGCTGATTCAAACTCTTTGCTTATGATTCCAGTACTCCTCGAAGGATTGAGAGACATATTTTACTATTGTAAATGGGTAGCATTCTCCCTTTTTAATATGGCTCTTAGTTGCCTGTGTGTGTGTGTGTGTTATTAAGTGTAGGCCTAGTCTTGACAATGCAAACTCCTCCAACCAGATTTGGTGATGACTGGAAGAAGTGCCTGCATCTGCCCCCAAAAGACACTAGATTGAGAACCTCGGTAAGTTAACTATATTATCAATAGAAGACAGTACTCGTTTGGATTCATTGTTCATAAAACTGCTTTTTGACACTTCCACCTCTTGAGATTTCTTTCTGCTCTGCATCTCCCAGGATGTGACGTCAACCAAGGGGAATGAGTTTGAGGACTACTGCCTGAAGCGGGAACTGCTGATGGGAATCTTTGAAATGGGATGGGAGAAGCCCTCCCCAATCCAGGTAAATATTGCCAATAGAGCTCAGACCTGCCAGCCTCTTAAGGTTCCAGAATTATCTTCTATATGCTCATAGGTCCTGGTGATAATTAATCTTGGCCACAAGGATTTTACTGTGCAACACAGGAAGTAATCCTCCTCTCCACACTCGCTGAGCTTGGCTTCTCAGGATCTGCTCTCTGCTGATTTGAGTCCTACCTCTCAGGGAGATCCTTTCGAGTGTCTTGGAGAGGAGAAGTGTCTAAATCCCACTGCTTGTCCACGGGGGTACCTCGAGGGTCAGTGCTTTGACCCCTTCTCTTTTCAATATACACCACCTCACTTGGTGCAGTCATCCACTCACATGGCTTTTCATACCATTCATATGCTGACGATAACGTGTCAAAGACTGAGCTCCTTGTCATCCCAGCCAGTCCCTCTGTACAACAACAGATCATTATCCAGCTCGAATCAGCTCAGCTCGTTCCTGCAAAGTCTGCCAGAAACTTGGGTGTCATGAGATGACCAACTAACCTTTAAGGAGCATGTGGCTTCTGTTGCTCGGTCATACCGATTTGCCCTGTACAACATCAGGAAGATCAGACCCTACCTGTCTGTACATGCAGCACAACTCCTAGTACAGGCGCTTGTAATATCA
This sequence comes from Centroberyx affinis, assembly GCF_046629955.1. Taxonomy (NCBI): domain Eukaryota; kingdom Metazoa; phylum Chordata; class Actinopteri; order Beryciformes; family Berycidae; genus Centroberyx; species Centroberyx affinis. The sequence goes on from NW_027280537.1 coordinate 43,866, forward strand.
CGCCTTGACTACTGCAACTCCTTACTGGCAGGGCTCCTGGCATGTACGCTCAAACCTCTGCAGATGATCTAGAACGTGGCGGCATGTCTGGTCTTCAACCAGCCCAAAAGAGCACATGTCAGTCCGCTGTTCATATCCCTCCACTGGCTCCCAGTTGCTGCCTGCATCAAGTTTTAAGTCCTTGATGCTCGCCTACAAAGCAGCAACCAAAACGGCTCCTACCTACCTGAACTCCCTCATTCAGGTCTACGCTCCCTCTCACCCACTGCGCTCTGCCAAGGAACGGCACCTGGTGCTGCCACCACAACAAGGCCCGAAGTCTCTGGCCAGACTCTTCTCTTCTGTGGTTCCTCGGTGGTGGAACGAGTTACCAAACTCCATTTGATCTGCAGAGTCCATCTGAATCTTTAAGAAAAGGCTAAAGACCCAGCTCTCTAGTGAACACCTTCTCACCTGATGGACTATGTAATCCAAAAAAAAAAAAAAACTCTTTTACTGCCTCATAGCACCTATGTCCTGTCGGGCCAGAACTTAGCTTTATGGCACTTACTCTCGTTGTTCTCTCAAGACTAGATCCTTGCTTGTGTTGTATTAAAATCTCATATGTACGTTGCTTTGGATATAAGCGTCTGCCAAATGGGAACTTCTAAGTATTGGTTCTCCAAGATTGTAAAACGGTTGCATATATGTTCTGGGATATTTTTCTCGCCACAATTTCAATAACGTGTTAATCTTTATAATTTGGGAATGAGGTGTCGTACAAATGAACATATTTTGAACCTCCTCAGCCAGTGTCTCTAATCTGCTCCATGTTGTCTTGGCTATTGGTGGACATCAACCTTATCACTTACAGCAGGGGTATTCAACTATGTGCCATGGAGGACTGAGTGTATGCAGGTTTTCATTCCAACCAAAGACTACACCAGGTGATTTCACTGATTAGCACACCTTCACCTTCATCATCTGGTGCAGTCTGTTGTTGGAATGAAAACGGGCATACACTTGGCCCCCATGGGACATGGTTGAATACCACTGGCCACAAGCCGAAACGCGTTGGTCTAACAATAAAGTTGTTCTATATACTACAAGTGTTGCTGGAGTTTTGACCTCTTTAGACTTTTTTCCCTTCTCCATGCACCTTGGAAGTAGGTGAAGTTGTGCCAGAAACCCCTACTCTCCTGAATACCTCTGGCCTACAGGTAGGAGAAAATTCAATGGGCCTGTGTCGCCCTACGCACAGTTACATTGTTAGGGAGGTGCATGTAAGCTACGGTGGCAGCCTCTGCACCTATACCTATGGCGACACTTCAACGCAGAACCATAAATCAGCCTTAATGGCCTATGGTCATACCTGTTCTTAATAAGATACTGGAGAATTGGAGGTTTCTTTGTGGTCGCAAATTTTCATTATTATAGGCCAGTGATTCCCAAAGTGTGGGCCGCGGCCCCCTGGTGGGCCGTGAAGGTACTGCAGTTGGGCCATGAGAGGTCATTTACAATAAATAAATAAAACGTTTTTAATTTTCAATTTTGTAATTAAGTTTGAAATTACCATAAAATATTTATGATTAAATATTTGCATTAAAAAAAGTAATTAAACTAATATAACAAAGCCGTGGGATTTAAATTATGTGTTATTCTTCATTTATCTGACCTATTTTTCATCTGGCCGGAACTTATATCTTGTCATTGGCGGGGAATTGTAATTGAGGGAATACCTCATCATTGGCGGGGTAAGAGTAAAAATGGAGCGGTGGCTATCAGGTTGCAAAAGGAAAGCTGTTAATGGAGAATCAACCTCCACAAGCGAATCATCAGAAGATCAAAATGAATCCGTGAAAACAAAAAGAAGGACTCGTAGAAAGTACTCAAGTGAGTACCTATCGCTGGGAATATTACACGGCAATGAGCCCAGCTGTGATGGATTGTAATAACTGCATCAGAAATTATATGTTCTGTCTGTTTTTTCTTCATGTTGATATTGGGTTGGATATTGTGAAATTTTATGTATAAGAGTTTTATTATCAAACAGTGTCAAACAGCCAGGATACGGGCTTAACAATTCACCATTTGCAGTTCATTTCTTACCTTTGTTGCTTTACAAATTGTTACGTGTATGTGGATGGATTATTAATTTGCACTGCATTGCCGTATGCCCACGTTCACATGTTCTGTTTATGAAATAAAAAATATATAGGGAAATCTTAGTCTCGTTTGTTGATCAGAGTTGTGATTAAAGGGTTGGGTGGGCAGCGGAAGATTTTCACATTTCAAATTGGGCTGCGGCATTCTTAAGTTTGGGAATGGCTGTTATAGGCTATGAGCATAGAAAAAGCATTTCTGGATTGTAAGGGGCAGGCAGGGAAAATTCTTTTGCATGTAGCACTTCATGATTGATTGGTGGTTTTCAAATAAGTTAATCTTATCCAGTGAACTCTGCCCACTGTACTGATTGGGCTTGTCTGTGTGCCAACAGGAGGAAAGCATCCCAATTGCCTTGTCAGGCAGAGACATTTTGGCCCGGGCCAAGAACGGCACAGGGAAAAGTGGAGCCTACCTCATTCCTCTCCTAGAGAGGATAGACCTGAAGAAGGATCATATCCAGGGTGAGATGAGTTTCCTCTGCTTCTGCCTAACTATTCTAATTTTAGAGCATCCAAAAGACAAAGTGTACATGTCTCTTCTGTTCAGTGTGTATGTGATGTGCTATTGGCCACATTGCTATCTAGGGCATATGGACAAAACCATATTCTGCCACACATGTATTGTGCTCTACTGGAGCTGTGCCATGAGGGACCAGCATATCTTGGCCACACAATGGCCCTCATTCATCAAGCTATCGTCGACAAGAGTGCAGAATCTACAGCGGAAATTATCCTAAGACACTTGCCATGACACTTGATTCATGAAACTTTCTCATGTCACTAGCTAACGTGGACACAACGGTAGCCAAGCTTTTCGTGAGCGAGTTTACTTACTTACTACTTAATATCGCCCTTGTGCGTTCAGGAGGTGTAATGTCACTTTTTTTCCGTACAGTTTTAACACATGGGAATTTTTACTTTTTATGGAAATTAGCTATTTACTAGTGTACGGGAGAATCTGAATCATGGCGGGTGCTAAACACAATTGGGCCGCGTTGAGAATCTGTTACTGCTCGCACTACATACACACACTACATGCAACATGTAACTCTATGGCACATGTAGTATGTTTAGTGTGGTAGAATCCCATTCCGGACACGGCCGCGGTGTGTTGCTGACACAACTTATATGTTAGAAACACACTATTCGTTTCCTTTTTAAAAGTGTTACATTTCCAATTGGTAACTAAATAATAATAATTGTTTACATACCTAGTCTGATAACTTTGTGAATGAGGGCCACTGAGTTTTTTTTGCTGCTTGTCAAATAATTTTATTAATTTGGGTTTGTTTGTTGAATGTTATGGGAATTGTTTGCATCTGAGCTAATGGCTCACACGTCAAATGGTATTGTCAAGCCAGATGATATACCTGAATGTGTCTTTTGGTTTGTGAGTATAAAGTTTTATTTTTATGTGAGCAGTTTTGCTGTCACACCTCCATTTATTCTCAATCCTTTCCATTTCTGTTTCTCAAACCAGCCATAGTAATGGTGCCCACAAGAGAGTTAGCCCTGCAGGTGAGCCAGATCAGCATTCAGGTCAGCAAACACTTGGGAGGGGTCAAGGTCATGGCTACCACCGGAGGCACCAACTTGAGGGACGACATCATGCGTCTGGATGAAATAGGTAGTTATTTTGTTCATGCCACTAAATATGGAGCGAGATGGAAAGGTCCATTTCCATGCAGCTCAGTATTTGCAAACATACATTAGTATTTGCTAAGACTGTACTTACTGGTTCTTGAGTAGCAGCAGAACCAGTCCCCACTGTATCATATAATTTCATTTCTTCAACTTATACAAATTATGATTAGTTTATTTCAAGTAAAATATGTTGTTTATGACGTGACTCTCTTTGTATGCTCGTTGTGTGCTTTTGCTGGTATTTGTACCAAAGTTCAATTTTGGTATCATGGCAGCACTAGTCAAAGCTTGGCTGAATGACATGCACTTCTGTTGACCTCAGTTTAACTATGTCCAGGAGGTGTCTTACCAGCATGTATTATATTGCACAACTCTTCTCTATGGAAGTTGACACGATGTGCTTTCTGCCTCCCCTCATCCTCCTCTTAGTGCATGTGGTGATAGCCACACCAGGCAGGATCCTTGACCTGATCAAGAAGGGTGTGGCCAAGGTGGATAAAACCCAAATGATGGTGATGGATGAGGTGAGCGTGGCCCCTTTTTATTTTTTTATTTTTTTATTTATTTTTTTAGTAAATCGCTTCTCGTTAACTATTTAAACATTAAGGTTGCTCAACAGCCTGCCACTTTTGACACCCTCTATCTCTTATCTATCCCTGTATTCAGGCAGACAAGCTGCTGTCCCAGGACTTTGTAGTCCTGATTGAAGATATTATCAGTTTCTTGCCCAAAGGCCGTCAGATCCTGCTTTACTCTGCCACCTTCCCCATCAGCGTGCAAAAATTCATGGTGAGAACACAAAGAAATTCTGATACTCTTATGAATCCCAATGGTAGATTTTGATCTTGTCGGTTTTTTCTGAAGTGTTGCAAAGATTTTTTTTATTTTTTTTAGGGTACAAATACCCCCTAAACATCCCTGCACAGTTTCATTTAAATGTCCTTAAATTATTTCCTAAATAATTTAAATCTGTCAGTGTTTGTCATTAGAGCACACTATGAAAGCATGTATGTCTTGTCCAGTCCAAGCACCTGCAGAAGCCGTATGAGATCAACTTGATGGAGGAGCTGACCCTGAAGGGCATCACTCAGTACTACGCGTACGTGACTGAGCGTCAGAAGGTCCACTGCCTCAACACGCTCTTTTCCAGGGTGAGTGCAGCTTGTGTAGACCCACATGGGATATCAGAGACACAGAGGGTCTAGGGCACTTGATATCCTTTGTGTATGTGAGTCCAGTGCTTCAATTACCTGTCTGATCGCATGTATATTTCTCTTCTTACAGCTTCAGATCAACCAGTCGATCATCTTCTGTAATTCCACGCAGAGGGTTGAGCTCCTGGCTAAGAAGATCACCCAACTGGGCTACTCCTGCTTCTACATCCATGCAAAGATGATGCAGGAGTACAGGAACCGCGTGTTCCACGACTTCAGGAATGGATTGTGCAGAAACCTGGTCTGCACAGGTGGGTGAAGGGCATTGGAAATGTAAAAATCTGAGACTGATTATTAATGGTTGATTAGTAATGGTTGACTAGTTGGTTAACTGTTTATGTACTTGCTTTCTCTCAGACCTATTCACTAGGGGTATTGACATCCAGGCGGTGAACGTGGTCATCAATTTTGACTTCCCCAAAAGCGCCGAGACCTACTTGCACCGCATTGGCAGATCAGGTGAGGAAAGACCCATATGCAAACTCTCACAACTCTGGCACACTCAGTCTACACTTTATAACGCAGCCTTTCTCTTTTCTCCTTAGGGCGTTTTGGTCACCTGGGACTGGCCATCAACCTGATCACTTCAGAGGACCGCTTCAACCTGAAGGGCATCGAGGACCAGCTGGTTACTGACATTAAGCCCATCCCAGGCAGCATTGACAAGAGCCTGTATGTGGCAGAGTTTCACTCTGTGGACCCAGACGATGATGGCATCGACGCAGGGGTCAAACACAAGGAACTGGGAGCAGCCTGAATTAATGGTCAGTTCTTCTCACAGATGGGGTGGGGGAGCATAAGAGAGCGTAAGGTTTTAGAGAACAAACGGTGGTGTCTGACATGTTTCTGTTAAGATTGTTAATAACAAAAGGTAGGATGAAGTGACGTGGTATCCAGAAGGGTAAAACACTTTACTTTGACCAAAAATTTGACTTGTGTGGACTATTCTTTTTAAATTTTTAACTTGTTTGTTTAAGTCCTAGTTCAGATTCGAGACAGTTGGTTGGTATGTCGGTCGGTCGCATTTTTTCTGGGCATATTAGGATAGATCATAATGAGGGAAACACACACATCATCTGAGCAGTCAGGCTTGAAGGAGAGTAAACACTGCCACAGTCCTGTTGATAGATGGCATCCTCTTTCATCAAGTAGATTAGCAGAGGTTTTACAGGATTTAAAGGTGAAAGGATAAGCGTTGTCTTCCTCAGGCCTTAGAACAGCAGTCAACATGGATTTGGACGCAGCACACAGAGCCAGCTGTCTCGACTGCAGGGTTGCTTGAGCAATGAGTCATTCACGTGGTTGTGATCAGAATTCCTAACTCAACTCTTGTTTTGTTTTTCAGGAGAAACGTGGCGCCTAGCATTCATCACACATATTGTCGGCTACACATCAGACAAGATTCCAAGTGAAGATTTCTGTCCTCCACTTTGCCATCAAAATGGTCTATTTTTTAATTCCTTTTTATTTCCAGTTTTAGTTTACAGCAGTGGTCAGTTCTATCTCGGCATAGTTTACAGCACATGCTGGTCAACTGGCATGTTTCACACTGAAACTGCCAACTGTTAGTCAGTCTGGCCTTCTGCCATGCTGCCAGTGATATCACTGTAACCTGTGACTTGGGCTGAATCGCTGAAGTCTGTCTTTACCTTAGCCTCTAACTACACTGGAGGGAAATTATCATTAACTTTTTATTGTGGTTTGATGTAAGAGAAATGTGAAATCAAAGATGGACTCGAATGATTCAGCCAAGGTCACGTCCATGCTGTGCAGATGAGGCCCTTTCCACCAGTCATGTTCACCTCATGCAGACATGCCTTTGAGCAGATGGCTAAAGAGAAAACCAAAGCTGAAGAATAAGCCAGATAATTAAAGAAAGTAGAATAGAATATAGAAGACTCCAGAAACCAAAATGACCACTTTTGCTCTGAAGGCTGTCTGAAAGAAGGCTGCCATGATGCTGCAGTACAAAGGGCACAAAACAATGTTGTTGACGATGAACTTGATACTTTTTTTATAGTCAAGTGTTTACTGCACAAATACGATACTTAAAGGTGACTGTGTAATGTCAGTGACACTATACATGGTTCATTTTGTCAAAGCACAGACTCAATAATGAGGGTTAGTCGGTTTACTATGTAATTGTTGTATTTCATGGATCCCTTCCAAGCTATAGCACCAGGCAGCATCTTCTCAGGTCTTTAGGTTATCAATGATTTTATGTGAACCTGACAGGTTGAGGGGCCTTAGTCGACATAGCAACTACTTTTTGATGCCAAGACTCCCAAAATGTCATTTTGCTGAAACCAGTCAACTTGTTCAATCATTCAGTATCTTCTACACTCCAAAGTGCCTTAATCTTAACACCCATCCACTTAGCTGTCTTGTGATTTGTTTTTCTGCTCAGGCCCCAATCCCATCTTTGTCTACTGAGAGAAAAAAGTACCATTAATGTTGGGCCTGAGAGTAAGTGGGAGCAGTCACAGGGGATGGTCATTACCAACGATAAGTGGTGGTTATGAGGAATTGCAGCAATTCCTTTTCAGACTTTTTGAAGCGCAGTTGCACTTTGAAAGGACTTGCTGTTTTTCCTTTGTTTTGTAACAGATGTTACAGCTGCAACTGTGTTTTCGGTACGGCTATGGTAAAGCCTCAGCACATTATTTCATAAAAGACAGATATCTAAAATTTGAGGGATCACTCATTCACTTTTTGTTTTCTTTTTAAGTTGTGGTCTCTCTCAAGCTGTCCGATTGACTCTTTGGCTGGCCTCAGCATTAATGTGAAGCACCAGCAGAGAAGGGACCATTGTGTTTTTGCTCTTCTAAAGCCTCTGCAGTACTCAAGAGCCCTGTCTTTTGTTCATGTCTGGCTCTGGAGTACCCTCGTTGATGCTGGATGTTGGCTCCCTAGTTATTTAGCCTCAGTGAAGGCAACTCTTAGGCCAAGAAATGTCACTTTTGATTACAGTCATGGGATGCTTATGTTGACCTTAAAATGTGAAAGGTAGTGAGAACCACCACCATCGACAGTATTTCATAGCCATGGCATTTTTGAAAAGTATGTTTTGTAAGTGGGTTTGAAACCTTGTCAGACCCAGACCTTGTCAGACCATTTTGTCCCGGCTCTGAAAATGTGGAGAACTGAATTGCCTCCATTCCGTTTGTCATGACATCAGATGTTTTGTTAAGGAGAGAGATGCCGAGTTTATTTTCTATAATGTGTGTTAATGCCAGCGCCTCAAAGGAATGAAATAAAGTCCAACTGAATCTCCATTTTCGTCTCTTGTCTGTACAATGTTTTTGCGTAATGTGCTTTCTTAAATGTCACTTTTAGTTGAATTACTGTCATTCTCCTAATGAGTATTTTTAACCATAGTAGTTATACACCACTTGGTACCGCAGCCAGTTTGTAACACTATCCTGTAGTAAAATTGTATGAACCTTATGCATTTTAACAGTGATGCCAGTAGTAATATAGCCTAACGACCATGAAACAGAATATTTGAATTTGACTGATCTGGAAAGTGGAAATGTCTCTGAAAGGCCGCATGCATGTTCAGGTAAAAGGAATGTAACCTTCTAGCCCCCAAAAGATAGGTGTACCCTTGGAATGTCATTCAGCAGGAGATTGAATAAACCGAGTGAGGAGCGAATGAAGCCCGTTGCACGTGATCCGAAGCGGGCTGTCCCAGCGATTGTCTTGGCCAATAGTGATGGAGTTCAGATGTACAGTAGCCAATCCCCGGCTCAATCACCGGGAATGGGCGGGCAAACGTCAACTACGGTCACGGACGTTGTCGTGAACTTTGCCGGTGTTGAATTACCCCCGGACCCGAACCGTCAACGTGAGTAAACCATTACATGTTATGAGTAATTACCTGATATGAAGACTATTGATACGCCAATTCGTTGTCCATTTTTTTTGCTTAATTACTCAGTTTCTGATACAGAGGCGCACTGAACTCATGGTCACCTCCACTTGGCTAGCTAGCTAGCTAACCCTGCTAAGCTTGCATTGGCTATCGCAGGTTAATTAATGCTAGCAAGACCGTTTTGCTGGCTGCTGTCTAATCTCCAAATGTGAGTTTTGTGGCAAACCTCAAAATGCAACAACGTGGCAGATCAGCTTTGACTACCATGTGCCTAAACAACTGTGGTCTAAGTTATTTGACTGTGTCTGGCTAAGTTGGGCCTTGCAGCCAACCATTGCTCAGCTGCTAGTTACAGTCAGGACAGTGGGGAAAGATCACTTAGCTTACGGTAGCTGAAGAGATTCAAGTTAGCGAAAAGCGTCTTAGCTAACGTTGTTATAGCTAACAATGGCCATGTGCAGCCACTCCTGCATCTTGGAAGAGTGGGTGTGTTAAGCTAACGTGAACGCACTGAGCACCGGCAATGCTAGGTAATGTAGTTACTAAACCTGTTAATTAGTTAGTTCGCCGCTCATGCTTTTGTGAGTCCATGTGTGTTAACGTTGGCTTTTCCCATTTTGAGTTTGTCAAAACTATTCAACGGACTCTCTCCTTTCAAATGATCCCTTTTCCACCTGACCACCTCCATTTCTCTGTTATATTCTCATAGTATGGGCAGTGTGTTGGCTGCCACCTCCCCCAGTCCGGCCCCAGCTGCAGCCGGAGGTGGCCAGGGGGTCCCCGGGTTGGTGTCTGTCCCTCCGGGGTTCACCATGCCCCCAGTGTCTCCCGTCCCTCCAACATCTGCATCCGGCCAGCCAGCAGCAGATTCAGAGTCCTCCCTCCCAAACCCAGGCACATATGAGGAGTGCCACCGCAAATGTAAAGGTTAGACATTGAGCTGATGAATCAAGTGCATCTCATTTTGACTTGTGTGGACTATTCTTGAGCATTCAAATTGTAATTTAATGTGGAAATACTGTACAGTAGTCATCGTATTGCATGGACTTTTAACTCTGTTGTCTATTACCTGGAAGTGTTGAGTTATACAGGTCTCATTTTGCTGTTTTCTGTGTTTCAGAGGTGTTCCCTATGCAGATGGAAGGGGTGCGGTTAGTGGTCAACAAGGGTCTGAGTAACCACTTCCAGGTCAGTTATAGATAGATCCAGTTCATCTGCTGTTGCACATAGTTTTGGTCTGAGTGTTATTAATGTGACTGAACATAAACCTTGTGCTGTGTCTTCACAGGTCAGCCATACTGTAACCCTCAGTACCCTCGGCGAATCTGGCTACCGATTCGGTGCCACCTACGTAGGAACTAAACAGACTGGACCCGCAGAGGTAATGACCATCACCATTTCCATCCCTTTCATAACCCCTCAATCTCTTGAGAAACAGATGACATAGGTTTGCGTACACCTTCAGATGCCATGCACAAGATTTGAAAGTTGATAGATGAACAAAAGTGTTTTTTGTTCCCCTTTAGTCGTTCCCAGTCATGGTGGGAGACATGGACAACACTGGCAGTCTGAATGCCCAGATCATCCACCAGCTAACGACTGCTGTGCGCTCCAAAATAGCCATCCAGGTATACAGACTTCTAGAGGGAATCGGCTTTCAGATGTTGGCTGTTAGTCTGTTTTTTCAACATGTTCAGTGTCAATGACAGAGCGTCATTCTCCTCTCAGAATGTACATGCTGTTGTGTGTGTTGCAGACTCAACAGCACAAGTTTGTGAACTGGCAGTGCGACATGGAGTACCGTGGGGATAACTTCACCTCTGCTGTAACATTTGGAAACCCAGACATCCTTGTTGGATCTGGTATGATTATTTCATACTTTGTAGGGCATGGGTAATTCCCATGTAACACAAATGAGTTTATTTGAAAGTGAGATAGGAGAGGCTTAATAACCTGTGTAGTAAGTGTTGCTGGTGCTCTTTTCCCTCGCTCATTTGATTTGAACTAAAGTGTAATTTTGCACCAAGTTTGAGCTTCTCTCTGCCTACTGAGCAATTTTGAAAAATGCAAGAAAGTGTGCATGAAGAGCAGGGGATAGGATTAGGGATAGGAGGGGGGTTGGGGTTGGTCCGGGTTGGTGAGAAGAAGAATGGGATGGAGTGTTTGTGGGCATGTGCACACGCTGAACGGGCTAGGGAGGTAACATTTTTCTTACCAAGTGACGCATCTTAGCACAATTGTCCTTGAACACGGCTGCGTTTCCCACTGAACACCAGCTGCTTTGGCCATGTGCTACATCAAGGTTTAGCGAGATAAATACGGCACCAGCACATTTTCACTGACATGTTGACTATATGACTGCTATTGTTGTATTTCATAACTCAATGGTACTAAATAGCAGTTTAAAACTAAAAAAAAGTGTTTTAGTGTGGAGTAACTCTTTAAGATGAACTGAAGATGATAATGGAAGCAGTTTTAATGGTGGTTTTTCTTCAGGTATTTTGGTGGCCCACTACCTCCAGTCCATTACACCAGCGCTGGCTCTGGGTGGCGAGCTGGTCTACCACAGGAGACCAGGGGAGGAGGGAGCCGTCACCTCCCTCATGGGCAGGTACACAGGTAAGACCCACAATGGACCCTGCGCTTTTTGCACCTCACACCGTAAGACTGCATCAATTAAGTATTTAGCTACCAAGAGTCAAAAGGTTATAGAAATCTTTCAGGGACTATCTGAAGTTCAAATGCTATTGGCTGCTCTCAGTTATGCCCCACAAAGTTGAGAGCTTTTGAATGCACCCAGAGTCACAACTCAAATATAGAGAAACACCCAAGAAATGTAAGTTGGTTTATTCTTCAGATGCAACTATTTGTCATTGTAGAAAAAAATGTATAGGTAAACACTATGCCACTTTCCCCTCTACTAATAATGAATAAAATTGTGTGTGTGGTTACATTGATAAAGTTGACAAATTAGGTTTGTGATTCAACTCTGGCTAATAGCGTTGGTGTGCTATTTTGTGAATGCATGTGTGCTGTGCTTTGTTTTTATTGAGAGAGCATGATAAATGGGAGCTGTGCGTTTGTTTATGTTTTGTGTTTTGTTGGAGTAATAAAATGGTCTGTTAGACCTCTACGCATGTCATAAGATATAGCATGCTGTTCAGCATGTAATTCCTTTTGAGGGACACTTTGCAACTCAAAATTTGCACTCTTGAGAGGGAGACAGAGAGATGTAAACTATTGACCATCTCCAGGTCTGGGATTGTGTGACAGCCATTGATAATTGGCCATAATGTCTAAGCATCTAAGGGCTGGTCTCATAGTCTTGGGTGTGATCCCTGCCTGTCATACCAGCTCTAGGTCATTGTCCTGGAAAATCATTTCTTAACGAGTGAGAAACTTGAGTGATGCTTTGTTCCATTGCAGCTATTGTATTTATTTTTTTTTTTATCTCTTTAATGTGTGAATTAATCTTTTCACTCAGGTGACAATTATGTTGCTACGTTGACTCTGGGAGGAGCAGGAGCCCACGCTACATACTATCACAAAGCCAATGACCAGGTACCTAGCTTGTTACGCACTTTCAGACTTTAGGTTTCATTCTCACTCAAGTGTAAAGGACTTTGACAGCATGGTGTGATATGGCTGAAATGTCTGTTGGTCAATATCTAGTTGGTTGTGTGTATTTCTGTTGTACTTGTGGTGTTGGTCCGTCTCCCTTAACAGTTCAACTGCAGTATCTGATGAGGGGTTCTCATATTAAATCCTGTCTTTTATTGTTCTAGTTGCAGATAGGAGTTGAATTTGAGGCCAGCACAAGGATGCAAGACACTACAACATCTTTTGGTTACCAGCTGGACCTTCCAAAAGCTAACTTGCTCTTTAAAGGTAAATTGATATGAACGCACACACAGACGCAACATAGCAGTACAGTGACAGTTTACTTGTTTTTTTTAAATCTAATCCTCCCTCCACTGCTCCCTCTCTATCTCTGTGTTGCAGGTACAGTTGACAGTAACTGGGTGGTTGGGGCAACGCTGGAAAAGAAACTTGTGCCCCTGCCCCTCACACTGGCACTGGGGGCCTTCCTCAACCACCGCAAGAACAAGTTCCAGTGTGGCTTCAGTGTCACCATTGGCTAGAGGGCCGTGGGCCACCCCGAGCCAGATCGCAGGCCTCTGCTTGGACCGGCACAGAGACACACAGGGACCTGGACTGACTTTTAGAAACCGATTCAGAGACTCTCCGACAACTGTGATTTCTGGGACAGAGAGAGAGAAAGACAACTACAAAGGAGCCAGGACTGGCCAAGCCATGCCTACATACTGTAGCACAAATGTCTATTTCCTTTATGGTGTATTGGATATACCCAGAGGCTAGAGTGATATAAGACAAAGAGAGAGCATCAGGCGATGCATGAGAACATGTGATGTTAAAATCAAAATAAGTGGTTAGACTTAATATATGGTGATGAATTATGATGGATCGAAAATAAACGTGATTGCTTTTGTAACACTGGATGTTTGTGGTTTATAGAAGACTAGGTGAGCCTTGGCCTATCTGACCCCTAGTGGTTGTGAGGAAGCATGGCACTGTCTACAGACAACACACTGAGCCAGGATCATTCACTCGCCTCCTCTCTCCAATACGGCAGAACTGTGTAGGCTGCTTTGCATCTATGACACTTGTTACCCATGATCCTTGGTTGAAGCTGAGGTGATTTTATGTTGCTGGAACATACCGAAAAATTCTGACACTGGTTGAATGATTGTGAATTTATTTGCAGACCCTTGCAATTTCCACATCTCTATAATTTATAGGAAAAATAAATAAAACGTCTGCAAGAGAGTCAATGTCACCATATGAAAAAAAGTTTGAGTGGCCCCAAAGGGATCCTGAAAAACAATACAAACACTATCTTATAAATGGCAATACAATTCAACTGTTAATACTACCTATAATGAACTACATTGATGTTACAACAGCAGTAGTGTTGACAGCAGTAACTGGTAAGGATGGGAAGTTTCCAAAGGGTCAGCTGATTCTCTGCGGGTTTCAGGACACTTATGTGGTCATATGATTTAAGAGAAGTTCCTGATTATTAAGTAATTAGCCTATACTTGTTGGATGTTCCATCACACATAAAACAGCTAGTCAAAGATCTCTCCTATTCATACCCTTCCCAGCCAAATTAAATTTTTGAGGGTCATAATATTGCCAAGATAAGGATTCTATTAACATTCATTGATGCCCGGAAATTTGGCCAGTTTGATGCTTCAAATTACCCCTAGAGCCTTTTAAACATGGTATACAGCATGATACTGACCCATTTGATGTAATTTTAATTTGATTTGAGCGTCATTTCAACAATTAATTTGTTTTAGCGTATGGTGAATGTGTAATGCGCAGTCCTCCATCAAAAATGCATCCATATTCAGCACACTTAAACCATGCCTTACAACTGTCAAGGTGGATCAATTCTCATATCCTCATCTGGGAATATACAGTATGTTGTTTTAGTCACAATATGTTGTATAGACAATAGATGCTGCTGTGAAAGAAACTTTTATTTGAAGCATTCCAAAGATATATCATGATGCAAGAAATCCCACAAATCACTGTTCAAGATAAAACCCCAAAACCTAATCCAAACAGAAACAAAAGTATGTCTCCACCACCAAAATAGAAAACATGGGATTGCAGAACTTTTCTTAAATTATCATATGTGCCGTTATATCTACAATACAGGGATAGCTACTATATAAATTCCCTGTCCTACGTGTATCTTTCATATATCCACCATAGTGGATAGGCAGTTACCACTGCAGCCTTTTCTTTTGCTGTAAAGTTGCTTCAATACAAATAAGGAAAAATAATCTGTAACTCACACAATCATCCTTTCCATCTGCTTTTTTTGTAGATTAGTTAAATAACATGTGAAATCACTTAAGGTCATGACAAATTATTTTAAAAATGTCTCTCTACTGAATAAAAGTTGAGAAAAAACACTCCTGAGATAGTCTGCCAGTGGCAAGTTTCTGATCCAGTCCATATGTAGAGGTGAGATGTGGATTGGCGGAAACACACATCAAGGTGCCAGTAGCATCAGAACAGGCAGGAGGATGAGCAGGGGGGAGGACACCAATCCGGGAGAGAAGCCAAAAATGCTACAGCAGGAAGAAATGAATGGATTAAATAAAATAATACGTATGTAGCTTTGCTGGTCTGTGCGACGTAAGCGCTAAAATCTTAATTTAAAACATCACCTATATATATCTTGAGACAGATTAAGTGACAAATCATTAGGTGTGAAAAATGTGCAGCTATATATGAGCACCTGTTGTCGTCCTCTGTTGTTGTTCGAGGCGGGCGGATGGTGGTCAGGGGCCTGCAGAAGGCATAGCATCATTTGAATAGTATATTCATCAGTTTTCAAGTGTTGATGTGAAAAATTAGATATATTATTTTTTTTTTACTGCTGAAAAATGTAGCCCAACGCTAATAACAAAAACATTCAATGTCCTACCGTGAGTCACATGGGCCTACATCCATCACTTTAGGAGGATGTGTAATCTTCATTGGTGGCCGTTTGGCACATGGAAGAGCGCTGGTGTTAGCAAGCATGGAGATATCTAAGGAGGAGAGGGAAGTTACTGTAAGATAATGTCAGACTGTAAAGCTTCCAGTCAGGTGTAAAAGTAATTTAAAAGCTACAAATCAATTTTTATTCTTGGAAAAACCCCAAGCGGCACCAGTCATGAAGACATCTTTTGTCTGCCTACCTTGGAAGCTGAAGTGTAAAACAAGGCTCCCTCCCTTGAGGAAGTCTCTGGCCTTCATGTCCTCCAGTATTCCAAAGTACCTTCTTCCAAACAGAGGGCCGGCAAAGAAAGTCTGATTATTCTCATCGACATATTCGGTTCCAGTGGTACGAGGGTTATCCCAAAGATAGTCACCTGTTTACAGACGGTATATAGAACATAAATAGTAAATAACCTCAAAGGAAATGCTGTAATATAGGCTAAGTTATGTTTTTAATAACTAATCTCTATTTTATCTGTATTAAAGATAGAATTTCTGTTTAAGTGGTGACTTTCTTTAAGATTTCATGCATTTTTGGAGTGTTTCATCCTGCTTTTCTGAAGCTCACCATCAGGAGCGATATCAGTTGGATCAGTGGCGAGGCTCCTTTGCTTGGACATCTGCAGCTGGATGTTGGGGTTCTGATCCAGCATTACAAAGGTCGCCTGCCTCCATGGGCAAGGCCACTCCAGCTTGTCATCATAGTCACCAGACACCAGGCTCACATACATCCCAAAATAACTTCTGTAAAACTCTATCGCCACCTGGTAGGCGTACCCGCCTGCGGAGTACTGGCGTGGGCTGAACAAATTGGTTCCGTATCTACTATTGATCAGACGTTCCTCAAAGTCGTCAATCTGCCAGGTCAGATGTGGACACTCTGTCTCAGACAGGTTGATGTCATCGATCGAGAAGCCTCCTGAAGAGCTTCCTGCTCCTTTACGAACCTCAAACTCCACCTGGAAGTGTGTGGCGGCATCCAGGGGAACATGGTGGAGCTGCCAATGAGATGTTGGCCGACCTGGAGGGAGGATCTTAGCAATTATAATATGTGCTGTGACTGTGATGACTACAGTACCAGTCAAAAGTTTGGACACACTCATTTTTCTTTATTTTTTTATTTTTATTTTTTACAATTTTTCACATTTTAGAATAATAGTAAAGATCATCAAAACTATGGAATTATGCAGTGACCAAAAAAGTGTTAAAGTCAAAACTATCTTATTTTAGATTCTCTAAAGTAGCCACCCTTTGTCTTGATGGAAAGGCTGTGGAAAGAAATTTACATAGGCATCAACTTCACTACTTATATTTGTCTAAAAAACAAATTTCAAGCATTTAAACATAAGCCTTTAGATCAAAATGGCTTTAAAATAATGAAAAACATAGTGCATTCAATCAGGTGTGTCCAAACTTTTGACTGGTGTACATTCAATTACTTGAATGACACACAGTGCACTAAATCAGATACAGCCTGAATGCAAACTGTGATAAAGGCTAAATGTAAAGCCAAGATCACAATAAAAGAGTCTCCGCAGAGTCTAAATACCATTCAGAGCAGATGATAGCAGATAATCGTGCAACATGACATTTACCAGTGATCTGTCCCATGAGGCGTAGCTGTCCTCTAGAGTCACTCTCGTCCTTGAACTCTCTGATCCAGATGTTGAGCTGGTCTGACTCGCTGCCGCTGTGGAAGTAGTAGAACTGGAGACACTGGACATGACACTCCCTGCTGGGGTTCATCCTCTTAGTCTCCAGCCAGGCGGAGCCTCCCTCCTGACCGGATACTGTGCTGGCATGCATGAAGTAACCTGCATCTTGAAATAGAACGGCATAGACTAGTGTTATTGTATTGGGGCGGATTGGACTGTGTCCGTCTGTCTGACTGTGAGATCTCAAACACCACTAGTTAGATTTTTTTTTTATTAAACTTGGAGGAATGATGCGTTTTGGCACTGTGTTCCAGCATTTAAAAAAAATCCACCAACTGACCTAATTTGGGCGCTATGATTACAGGTCAGATTTTTAAATTCAAATATGATATATATTTCAGACCATTGGTCCGATTTTTGACTAAACTTGGAGGGATGATGTATTTTTGCACTGGGTTCTGGTATTAAAAACACTACTTACACTATTTGCCCTGATGGGGCGCTATAATTGAAATTTCTAACTTTGAGAGGCCTCAACTTGCTACACACATCCAGCAATCCTTACAATTTACACCGATTGGCCTAATTGGGGTGCTACAATTAAAGTTCAAAATTTTTAACTCAAATGCGAAATCTGCTGGTTCAATTTTGATGAAACTTGGAGAGAGGGATGATGCATTTTGGCACTGTGTTCTGACGTTTAAAAATATATACAGATTGGCATGATGTGGATGCTATAAATAACTGCCAAAATTTCAACTGTTACACCTCCGGTCCAACTTTGGTGAAACTTGAAGGGATGATGCATCTTGTGACTTATTGGCCCAAGAAGTTCCTGCATCATTTGTGCAGGGCGGCTTATTTAGTTGTTTCCCAAGGCTTTCAATTTGGGTTGTTAATATGAAAGTTTAATAACTGTAAAAGTAGCTGAACACAACAGACTATATTCTGTTTAATTTGAATTGCCAAAGGTATTGGGCACATACCTTGATGTGGTGCTGCTGTGGCATTAACTGCGGAGAAAAGAGATAGGCTAATCAATAGTTGTCATCAAAGAGTGGATGCCAATCATTTTAGAACAATCATGCAAGTCTTTTGAGTGATATGGATTTAGAGGAAGTGAAAAAAATAATTGTAAAATACTCTTAGGAGAAAAAACTTGATGAATTATAGGATCAAAGTCAGTTTCATTTTGAAATCTTACCATTTTCAGGCCTGGTACTAGGTAGGCTGGTGTGGTCAGTGCTAGGACCCCCAACAACATGCGTTACCCTTTCCCAGTTGCTCCCTCCACTCTTTGAACAGCGTTTCATTCCACACATGGCCTCATCGTAAAAGCCGCAGTACATCTTAAATGCAATGGTTGACTCTGTGTAGGTGTATGAAGAGCACGGGATACAAGAATATTACCAAGAATATTTCCATGCAGTTTGTGAATATTAATTATTGTGTCCCATAGCCGGATACAAGATAGTCCCATCCCCAAATTAGTCAGTCGGACTGTGATAGTCCCAAGAATTACTTTCTGTGGATAACGGCACGTCATGTTCATGAACACTGATTTAACTTGGCCATAGGAATAACAGTGAATTCTTAAACTAGGTGTCATGACCCTTTAACTAATTTTGCTTTACATATATTTGCAAAAGACACCTTGAATATTCAATGGCACTTACCGCATCTGTAGAGGCGGTTCAGCTTGAGCATGTCATTGGGACTCACGTCCAGTCTTTGACCAATCACGTCCTGGAATTTTGGGTCTTTGGTGACAATGGTAGACCCATTGCCATTGCTAAATGCATTTTTGCCATAGTGCATCACTGAGTTGTAGTCGTATGCGACTCCCTGGGTGCTGCTGAATTTTTTGCTAACTTTTTCAAAATTATTCTCTTTACCTAGAGACACATAAAATCATCAATTACCTCACCACCCTAAAGTAATAATTTGTGATGGCAATGAATAAGAATATCAGAATCGGAGTCTTAATCAAACCTTCTTGGATGTTTTCGAACACAATGGTTACATGATCATCTCTGTCATATCTGGACTGTTCGTGATAGAAGCCAAGAGCATGGAGAAATTCATGTTCAACGGTGGAAATTGTGTCACAATATTTTCCGATGGAGATGACCTGTCCACCGGAAAGCAGTTGCCCAATGTATGAGTAACATCTAAAAAGGAAAAGGCACTCATCATAAATTTCACATTTACTTATATCACTGATAAGCCAGCAAGTTACTTTAACTAGTTTACATACTTTTAGTTCAACTGTCTTGGTCAAATGCTGTAGGAATAAACACATACATTTTAGCGCTACTATTTGAAAAAAATCTTGCTGGAGGTTTAATCAGGTTTAATCCCAGCAGCCGCAATGTGTCATATTGTATCTTTATTGACACTAAACCTGCTCATTCACTGTCCGAGTCCCTTTGGGTAAGAGCATCAGCTACAGTAAATGACTACAACATAGGGCTCCTTGAATGATGGAATATGCAATAGGAGATTTTAAATGTTGTGTGCATGGTGTGCATGATGAAATTTCATTCACAAATGTATGCAAACCAGTATAAGCAAAGCAATGCAAAACAACAACAACAACAGCAACAACAACAGCAATATTGTTATCACAGTTATAATCTATTGGTGGGACAATACATACCCGCCTAACTTCTGGACAGAAATGTAAAAGTCCTCAGAGTCCCTGGGTTTGAAGTCAATGCATGACTTCAGTCTGAACTGGTCAAAGGCTCTCAGGATGACTCCTCTAGCATTCATCTCTTCAGTATGAGTTCATTGGTAATGCCAATGTTGTGTTAAAGAGATGAATGGTCCATGCAATGATAAAATAAGAGAAATGTGAGACAATGAAATGGATGGATGAGGTTCACGTCCCTGGTAGTGATCAAACAAGCGCGCTGGTGCTTTCTAGTAGGGATGGGACGATATATCGAAATTCAATATATCGCAATACAAAAATTTGACAATACGTATTGTGGGGCAGAAAAAAGAATCGCTATATCAGCTCCATTTTATTTTGCTGTAGAAATCACAATTTCACAAGCTCTCCATCAAAATTATATTATTTGCACTTTGTAATGACATTTTTATATTGTTGTTTACATGTTTATATTCTAGCAAGCCAATGCCATTGATAGACAATTTCTGAGTTATTTTTCTCACAAATTTCTGACTTTAATCTTCTGTTTTTTTTTTCTCAGAGTATTACACCCCTCCTCCTGGCTGCGGTAAAAAAAAAAAAAAAAAAACCTATAACGGCCCAAATACTTTCATAAGTGTGCAAAAAATTGGCCTGCAGCAAGAGATTGCAGGACAGGTTAGCCTTGAGGACTGGGTTGAGAAACACTAAACAGTAAATACCGTAATTCAGTGCGCATTGCAAAAACACACAAAGCATAACTCACAGAGCCACGTTTTATAGAGCTGCTCCACCTGAGCATCTAATAATGATGTGCTGAGTCACTATGCAGACAAAATTTACCAAGGTTGTCTTCCAAGACATATGGGACTGGGGATGTCCATAGTTGATTCTGCACAATGATGGTGGTCCTTTGGGTGCTCTTCTATACATAAGAATAGATAAAAAATGTAAGTCCACACATGAGTTTTATATTTTAATGATTTAACTATACACAATGTTAAACTTACCACCAGAATATCACCCTCAAATAATTTTGAATCTGTAATACAAAGCAGAGAAAAGTTAATATGTTTCCAAGCAAGCATGTATTGGCACATGATGTGACTGATGAAGCCTCCACACACTGCTCTCTTTCAAATCCCATTTTTAACTTTACCCGTGTTTATTTCAGTTATGTCCTTCTCGTCATCAATTTCTGGAAAAAAAAGAGAGGAAATGCAGCTTTGTGAACTTGCAGATGAAGTAACTAGATAGATAGATAGATAGATAGATGCTTGCCTTGCATTGAGCCATGAAGTCAAACCAGCTAAAATGAAGAAAAGCTTACCCTTTTTCCTTCGTTCAGGCTGTTAGAAAAACACATCATATCATATCAACATATTTTTTGAGCTATAACACAAATGAGGGTTCTTAGAAAACACTAATCAAATCATTATCAATTTAATTCTCAAAAGAAAAATTACAGGACTTTTGTACCATTTTCTCTTATTATCAGGAGACGCTGATTCTTATTCATTTTAAAAACACTGATTGATTAAAATTAGATCAAATAAAAATATATAATGAATTTACAGAAGGTACAACAAAAAAGTAACTCTTACCATGGAGAATGTTGATGAGACTGCCAAGCTCACCACAAGGAGAATATAGGTATTCATCCTCTTTACAGTATGTCTTGGGCCAGACTTACTTTGTTCAGCAGAGGCTATGTAAAAAAAAAAAAAAACATTAAAAAAAGGAGGATCCACACATATATTATTATTGAAATGTATTTTGTTTAATATCATAGTATCTTCATTTGATAATATTCATAACAAATCAAATTAAGCCACTATAATATCCAACAAAATGCATTTGATTTGTTCAAAACAAATTAGGAATATCACAACACAAACTTCAAATCATCAGTTTATTAATTATGGAAGTGCGTTCCATAAAATCTGTATTTATGTAGGTAAGAGGACAGAAAATGTTATCTTATTGATAATGTTTACCTTCTGCGAGCCTGTTGGTTGAGTGTGTGTGTCTCTTTCTCAACTGAACCCAAGAAGCTTTGAAGTGCTGTATATGGAGGCATTCATATGGAGGCGTTCATACGGAAGCGTTCATACGGAAGCGTTCAACATGCGTGCAACTTCGCTCTTTTCAGAAAATCCAAACAGGTTTTACACCACATTCTAGAGTGTAAAGGATGACATTTTTGGTGCTCTCTACCCTGACTATTTCTTTGTCCCCTTGAAGTTACACAATGATTGCTTGGCTTCAAGTGGACAGTTAAGACAGAAACCTCAATCATTGCATGCTTTGTCTGTCTGTGTTATTTTCAGATGATCAAGTGGCTGTGAAACGTAAGCAACTTATCAGTGGGAAATCCCTTGGTCCAAAGCTAAAATATTCAGCCATGTTATTATTAAGTTAAATACAAATACAGTTTAAGTTCTGACAGAGTTCAACACAGCAGTCAAATGAATTACACCAATGATGCTAAAAATGTATTGTGTTGTGTTCATTTTTATCTTTTGATTTGATCATTAGTTGGTCATGACGCATCTACATTTTTACATTTGGATGATTGTTTGCTGCACCCTTTAGGGTGTGGTCACTGTAGGAATTAATTTTGGCACTTTAAATTTGACAGTGAATGAAACTTGTTGTACTCTGTCATGCAAAAGACAAAGGCAAAGTCTCATGTAATGCATAAAACGTCAGATGATTGATGTCAAAATGGAAACTATGAAAGACCACAAACCTGTTTTCTGTTTTCTATGGCTGAACAGGATCTGTCATCTGTTGTGACACTAGCTGCCGCAATTCAAAGTATTTTTTGCAGATAAAGAGCTAAAGCTGTCATTATGTCCCTGTAAGAATCTCCGGTGTCTTACACATGTCCTGACCCTCTGAGGTTTTCTTAATTTACTGAAATCCAAGTCATTTAACTGCTATAAATCACCCATTATGTTTCAGTGACATTGTATGCTAGTTTGTATAATTAGATATTTATGCTGTGAGGCTAGATATTGATATAGTCATCATTTGTTTACACAAGCACAATCCTATTATTTTGTGTAAACAAATGATGACTATATCAAATTTCAAAGTTTGATTAAGATTAAATTATGACATTCAGGATTCAGCCAGACTTCATTCATATTGACTTTTTAAACACTATCTTTCTTGTTGTAAAGCACTTTGTAACTCAGTTTTGAAAAGTGCCATATAAAAAGTTTATTATTATTGTCCATTGTGTGGTAGGGTGCAGCACAGTCTGACCTGGAGCCACCTGCCAAAAGAACATATTTCAGCGAGGCAGCCCAATTGTAACATGATTTAATATGAATAGTTTCATGCCAAAATAAGATATCAATGTGACACCTGTCATAAAAGTATTATAGAAGTTATTAACAATCTGAAGACCTTTACTTACAATATAGCAACATATTAGGACATGTGATTATATGTATTTTTGGAAATATCAAATCCTGTGTATTGCCACATGAAATGTATAGATAGTGAGTTACTTTCCATATAGGTAGAAGAGATAATGCAAAAACAAATATGCAGGTACAAAGGTACCACTTAGCTTTCATTTTTTTTCTCACATTTTAATATGCTCTCAATCTATTCTAAGTCTCTAATGGACCATTAAGGAGAAACATCTCATCATGCTTTTCTTATTTGTCAAGCACTTCTTACAGGTAATGCAGATGTATATTCTCATTCTCATCTCTTTATTGCTCTTAAGGGGGGTTTAGGAGAAAGCATTCAGATATAATTGATCCTATATTAATACAATATTGAGATATGCTATAGTTCTTCAGAGATAAACAAAAGGTGATGTTAAGTAAAGGATCTTTCCTCTGAGAAGTCAACATAGTAGCTCTTTCCAGTCTGATACATTCAAATTGACTCTGGAGTTTTGTTAACACTTGCTCAGCCACAAAAAATAACAAAGACGAGCACATGCAAGGCTTTGTGTAAGGGTACGGGAGTCACTGGAGGCAGAAAGCATTCTCATAACAAACAACAAACTATTGCACAACAAAACAGTTGTCAGCAGAAGTCACATTAGTGTGTGAACTTGTGCCTTGAATCTTGCGACAGACTTCACCAGAAGGCAAACATGCTGTGCCTCAATGGAGACGAAGAGTCTACCTACAAAATCATGTCACATGAAAAACACAATCAACGGAATGAAATGAAATGAAAAACTCTGGCTTATGTCTCTGAGAACATTCCTCATTGGTATTTCACTGGCATCAATTGGGAACTTATTGCCCACTTCACACACTGTAAGCAAACATCCCACACACAAATCACATAAGATCTGAAAGCTCTATTAGCAGGTGATTATGATCCACTGATGCCATTTTCAACATCCACCCATTCTTGTAGCAATTAAACAGGTAGCAGACGAGCAGGAGACACAAAGACGTTATGGAGTGTAGTCCTGATGATGACAGAGGGATGGAAGGATCACCAAAAATTCCTACGACAAAGTAACAAATACATTAAAAGGTAGCACTGCAAAACACATTCAGAGCAATTCCACAACATGAGGAGTGTTAAACTTACCATGATGGGTTAATTAGCATTAAAAAACAGAACCGCCTCAGACCAAAACACAGAGGCGTCTACGTGACTCAGCTTTTGCGCCCCACCTAAAGTATCAGAAACTTAATGAATGTGGCTTTAAGCGTTACACATAAAAGGTGATACAACCAGCCTCACTGAATTAAGATTTTAGATTTATATCACAAAGAATAATAATATTATCAATACACTGTAGCTCAGCACATAGCAGTTCATTTCAGAAGCTCTAAGGACTTACTGTTTAGCACATGGGCCTTTGTCGCGGTTGTTTGGATGTGCAGTAAAGTTGGTTGGTAGAAATTTTGGACATGGTAGAAAGTTTTTATACTGCAGACTGGAGATATCTAGTGATAATTTGCATGCAGGAGGAAGAGGCAGTTAGGGGAGCCAGGAGATTAGAACAGTTGAGTTTCCAGTTCAAGAAAACAGTTTGCCCAACTACTTAGCTGAGAAACCAAGAATTAAAACTAGCAGATGTAAAATTTCACCGCTGTAATAATGTTTGTATTCTGACAATATTAGCTGAAAGCTGCAGTATCAGATTTCTATCAAATATCCACTCACGATAATAAGTCTGATTAGGTTTAGCTAACACACCTTGCAGTGCAAAAAGGAAGACAGCAGTGTCCCCCTTCAGGAAGTCTCTGCTCCTCAGATTCGCCAGGGAGAGGAATGATTTGGTGCCAGTGGCAGAGTTCACATATAAAGACTCGCCATTGATAGTGCTGCGTTTTCCAACTTTACGGGGGTTGTCATACTGAGCTGCAGAAAAAACAGAAGATAAATCTCTTACAGATAACGTCAGTGGCGACAATATTACACATGGTCAAAATGATAATGTGCCTCTGGGATTATTACATCAAACACAACAGACCACTGAAATATGTCTAAAAATAGACTCACCAACTGTTGGGTCAGTGGTGACAGTGATTTGTTTGGACATCTGTTGCTGAATGTGGGGGTTCTGGTCCAGCATTGTAACGGTCGCCTGCCTCCACGGGCAAGGCCACTCCAGCCTCGCATCATATTCGCCCGATACCAAACGAACATAAAGTCCGAAGAAAGTTTCTCGGAGCGCAATCATCACCTGGAAGGCGTAACCCTCCGGGGAATACATGCGAGGGCTGGTCAGAAACGTGTTGTAGTCACTGGTGGTCAAAAGCTTCTCAAAGCCCTTAATTTTCCAGACGCGATGTGGACACTCGGTCTCAGACAGGTTGATGTCATCGATGGAAAAGCCTCCTGAAGAGCTTCCCGCTCCCTTACGAATCTCGAACTCCACCTGGAAGGCCCTGGCGGCATTCAGGGGAACATGGTGGAGCTGCCAATCAAACGTTGCTGTACCTGGAGGGTAGAGTAATGTCTTCACATGTTGTTGCTCATGTTGTTTGCATGTTGTATATGCATTATAGCAGCCATTTCCTCACCAGCGATCTGTCCCATGAGGCGTAGCTTTCCAGTACAGTCCCTCTCGTCCTTGAACTCTCTGATCCAGATGTTGAGCTGGTCTGACCGGCTCCCACTGTGGAAATAGTAGAACTGGAGACACTGGACATGACACTCCCTGCTGGGGTTCATCCTCTTAGTCTCCAGCCAGGCCGAGTCTCCCTCCTGACCAGATGCTGTGCTAGCATGCATGAAGTAACCTGGGGAAAATTTAAGTTTGACCAACTTCTAGTTTCTTACAATGGGACAGGGAAAGATCGTCATGAAATAACATTCTGCATGGGTGACAAATTGTACTAGTGGTTATGCAGAATCAGGGTGTTACCTGCTGCCTTGCCCAGGTTGGTGTGATCAGTGTGAGGACCTCCAAAAGCAGCGCTCATTCTCTTCCAACCTCCTACCAAGCTTTTTGCACAGCGACTCATTCCACACATATTCTTACTGGAAAAGTCACAATGCTCCATAAATGAAATGGATGCACCTGTGGCCATGTAGCAAAAGAATTGACAACATAATAATGCACAGTTCAGTTCAGTTACTATCACATTTCAGAAATTAAGAAGGGCACTCTCACTATCTTGCAATCTGTCACCCCTTACCGCAATTATAAAGGTGATTCAACTTGAAGACATCAATGGAGCTCATTTCCATACGCTGGCCAATCACATTCTGGTATTCTGGTAGCTTAGTCATAATGGTAAATCCCGAGTTTTTGGAGAAGGAATTTTTGGCATAGTGCATCACTGATGCATAGTCGTATGGAGCATTAAATGTTGTTGCCGCACTTGGGGATAATTTCTTAAAATTTGCCTTGTGGTCTGTGGACAAGATGTGCACATAACATGTTTTATAATCAGTGTCATGGAACAACAAAAACATGCAAAAGGTTTCATATTACCTCATATTTAGTTCATCGGATAATACTTATAATTCTACGCATCCTAACAATACACTGTAAATTGATTTTTCTGTTCAGTGTTGCTTGTTATGTTCCTAAAATAGCTTATGCAGTAAATACTGTAGTGTAGTGATGTTTTAAATACAGCCTCGGAAAAAGATAACATCGAGAAACTATTCAGTGGATGAGGAAGTTATTATCAAACCTTCTGCAATGTTTTCCCAGACAATGGTCACATGGTCATCTCTGTCATATCTTGACTGCTCATGCCAGAAGCCCAAAGTGTGGAGAAGCTCATGCTCTACTGTGCCGAGGCGATTACATCGTTCACCAATGGAAACTACTTGGCCGCCTTTAACAAGCTTTGAAACATAAGAGTAACACCTACAGAGGGGAGGAGAGGAGGACAGAATAAATCAACTGAGCTAAGAAGAAGCCAATCCCTACTACGGTGGAAAGCGACTAGTTTATGTTTGGGGAAGAAAAGCAGAATTACCCTTTGCTTTTTCTGACTGAAATGTAGTATTCCTCAGAGTCTCTGGGCTTGAAGTCAATGCATGACTTCAACCTGAAATGTTCAAAGGCCTGCAGAATGACTCCTTTAGTATCCATATCTGTGCTCAGAGAGAATATAGGAGGGAATGATTAGCATTTCTATACATCGAACCCATGAGTTGGTTGCTCACTGTAGGTTGTTACCTGCTTGATCCTTGTATTCATTTATAAACAATGATCAAGAGAAAGGGTTAATTGACCACCACGCACTAAGACTGTCTTCGATTACATAAGGAACAGGAAGGTCCCACAGGTGTCTTCTATCCAAGAGGACATTCCTGGCAACCCTTGTCCTCCTCTTAATCTGCTCAAGGGAAGTACATGCATCAAATTAAGAGGAAAAAAAAACACAACAACCTGATATCCAGCAAATAATATAACAGTGATGCTACCAAGTGATGCTCAATGCTTACTGGTATAATGTCACCCTCAAGTAAATTCAGATCTAGAAGGTAAACAGAAAGACATTTGATAGTTACTGATGTGTTAAAGATAGTGGTATCCCATTTAAGATTTAATTGTGAATGTCATGATCTGCTTGTTCATCTTCGGTAATGCCTCTCAATGGCGTTGTATATCTGTATGACAAACTCTGCTTTATTGTTTCTGGCTACACTGTTTCAAAGGAGGCAGTGAATAGAATCCAATTTAAATGCTTAAATTCAGTGGAATTCCCCTTTACTGTTAACCACAATTAACAGTAAAAACTTACCTTTGTTTATTTCATTTATGTCCATGTCGTCATCATCGATTTCTTAAAAATGAAACACAGATTACACTTTGAGTTTTTACACTGAAACACATAAATAGTTTTCAGAAGTGTACATACAGTATATATGCATATTGGTTATTCAATGTATACAAAAGCACTTCTGGAGATTCAACTTCAAACATCTGTGAGATGACCTTTTTGTAACCCTCCAAATACATACTCAGCAAATTCCTCTACTATCTAAGGTTTCTATATAAACAGTCACCAAGATTATATCATGCAAAGAAATGACAACAGATCATTTGTAATAGTGATTATTTAATGAGAATATCTAGGCTATATATGTATATTTTATATTTGTATATATTTTTTTTCCTTTAGTGAAGCAAAAATAATATCTCACCTGTTAACAATGGCTGGAGTGACTGAATATGAACAGGGAGTAAATTGAAAAATAATAGTGAGAATAGCATTGTTTTCATATGGTTCTATTCCCAATTGAATTCCTCTAATACTTATTAAATGCATTGTCAAGGTTTATCCACGCTGTCACCGAATAAACATCAAACTTCAAATTTAGTTGTTTTTCATGTTTTTACTTGAACGTAAAGCTTACATAATGTTTTATAGGTGGAGCATTTTTCATGACCCTATTAGTCCCATGAACGTCAGTCAAACCCATGTTAAAATAATAAAAAAAAATCATATTCATCAACCAGAAAATAAGGCTGTTTTTTCTAAATTCCTGAAAATTTGACCTTTGAAGACAAAATATTTTGATCTGACAGCAACATTATGCTCTTACCTTAGACAGGTGAATAATGCTCACCACAAGAATAAAATAATTATACATTATTGTCCACAAAATGGTACAAGTTGTCAGGTAATATATGGACAACTGGATGAAGTCATTACAAACTGATCATTACAAAGATCAACACACGTGAAAATCTCACAAATAAAAATCTTCAACAGTTGAGTGTGCAATTAGATTCCTCTGCCTGATTTTGCTCAGGTCTTTGTGCTGCGTGTCCAATTCATGACCCATCTCAAACAGTTCTTTAAGTTTCTTCCAGAATCAAGATCATCAGAAAACCTAGTCCTAGGCAAGTCAATAGAAGTCAATTTGTATGGGATACCAAACTTGATCCTCCACAAACATGAACTGCAAAAACACACTAATTATACCTTTAAACAACATCTCCCCCTCTAGGCCTACTATTCTGCACAAATATTACTCCTTTATTGCTCCAAGCAAATCAAAGAACTGTGTGTGCAGGTGAGAAAGACCCCATTGACACTATTGGACAATAAAAAACAGTGCTGAAGATTCAAAATGCCCTTTATTGGCCAATTATGCATAGCATAGTTATCAAAAGGAAGGCATTTATACGTCACTTTTAAAATGTTAACTTCATTTGAGAGTGTTTGCAGACCTCAGGGTGAGAAGAGTTCTCTTATCCTTGTGTACATCTGCAGAACAAACACAAGTCCTGGTTTGTCTAGTTTTTGTGACAGCAGCGTTAAATGTTGTGGTTTAACTCATACTTCACATTCTGTTGTGCTCACCTGCAAGGTGATAAATTAGTCAGCAGGTACAGAACAATTACAGTCTGTGGCAAGACAGGCTTCATTAACTTAGAAGATAACTTTGCTGAAAGCACCAATGGGAGTGTCAGTGAGACACATGTCAACAGAAGCACTTAAACGTTCAGAAAGACACATAACTTCTCAGACAAAAAACTTAACCTTGCTTCCCAGGAGGTTCAATTTCAGGAATTTTGCTCTTGCAGTGTGACATAAGAACATCAGTTTGGCTGTACTGAAATACAGTATGTGTTGTGGAATTTCTATTGTGATATTTCATGGAAACAATTACTTACACTTACCATCTTGAGAAATGTAATATTTTGTAGAAGAGACAGAAAGTGCATATTAAGATCATGACACTTGAAAATATGAAATCTTCTTGTTGGATTCTGTGTTCAGTACATGAAGCAATCAAGATGAGAGTTGTAGGACTAAACCATTGACACAGAGATCATCTCTTGGGTTTACAATGTACAGAGTGTTTACAGTAAGATTTTATCCCATTCTCTGTCTGCAGTACAGAGTTTCCATTTTCAGAAGGTCGTGGGCAAGGCTGCTGCCATCAGAGCTGCTGAGGCTGTCAGCATTGATACCACGGTTCCTGTGGATAGACTGGGAAAACAAGGTCAGAAGTGGTTATAATCATTAATGGTGATAATGGTAAAATTATATTACAGTACTAGGTGATATAAAGGCAGTTGGATAAGGACAATAAAGAAAAAAATGTCTGGCTAGGAACCCTTTTATAGCTAGCTGCTAACTACTACTAATGTGTTTGCTAGTGAGGTCCAACCTATGGGTCCAACATAATAAACAGCTGATTGAGAGTGTTTG
Source organism: Centroberyx affinis (assembly GCF_046629955.1). NCBI lineage: Eukaryota > Metazoa > Chordata > Actinopteri > Beryciformes > Berycidae > Centroberyx > Centroberyx affinis. Next base: position 74,263 of record NW_027280537.1, read on the forward strand.
ATACTGTGCCTGTCTTGCCAAAATAGCTGTTGGTTTCTTAAAGTGCGTAGGTTCACAAACACACACAGATTTGTTCGGGCTAAACAAGCCTCAAAAAAGGAAATCACGGTGATAGCAAAATGAGCTGTCTAGTAAAAGATGGTGCAAAATCATGCTCAGAAAAATGCAAAATAGTGAAGAATGATGAAGAGTGAATGTAGAGTGATGAATGACAGCAGACATTTCAGCACATCAGGCCATCATCAGTGCAAAGATCATATCATGTACAAATTCTTTTTGCTATATTTCAGCTTCTCGGTTTCCTTTTTTGAGGCTTTTTTATTCCCTAGCAAATCAGCGTGCACGTCCCTCTGTCCAGCTTAATAAACACCCATGGGTGCCGACATACAACATGGGTTCTCTGAAATGTATAAATGCTTCTATTATCCCGTTGCTATAATCAGCCTCACGTGATTCGAGATGAGATGCAAGACAAACATACCTGACTGCAAATGATGTGGTGGCTGTTGTATTGTTGTCCTTCCTGCCAGGGAGGGAGACAGTGTTAATAGGAGTTTTCTTTGTCACTGGGTGTTTTTCCACACAACAGCATGCACTCTACTGTGTCCTGGCATATGGGAGTCTTTCAACCTAGTCATTCAGGATTTTTTGTGTATCTTATCGTTATTTATTTGTTAGGTGCATCTCTTACAGTTGGTTTAGGCAAGTTCCTCTGTCGTCTGTGTGCATCAGTGTCACATGACTCAAGTTAGTCCACAGGCGAGGCTTAGGAAGGACTGAGCCGTTCAGGCGCAGACTCGACAAATCTGAAAACCAAAATAGCAGTGAGGTTTGAATAGATGGAAATTGGAAAGTTTTATTTTACACAGATGCATTTACAAAAGTTAGTATTGAACATAAATCTTGCTCTAATGTCATGGCACAGTCAAAGCCTCCTGCTGTTGGCTCAAACACCTTATATCTACTACTGATGTTATGAACCCACTTACCCTCCGGTTTACATGGACAATCTGTCATTAGAAAGTTGCTGATTAATAGAAGCGGACTAGAGTGACCTTAACTGGTGATGGTTTAACTATACTTTACATCCAGACACCCTGTAAGTCAATATAAAACTCCCATATTACAGTAAGAGTACTTCACACACTTGAAATATCTTGGGACACATTGACAGATTGCGATGGATATTAACACAAAGAGAAGAGGAGGTTTTATTGGCTATCGTAACACCTACCATCAAAGTTGAGCAGAAAGAAGACATCGCCTCCTTTTATGAAGTTTCCTGACCAGAATGCATCAAGGGACAAGAAGCGCCGGTAGCCAAGGTTTGGGCCAGCATAGAATGAGTCTCCATTGGATGCGCTGACAAGACGCCCCACCTTCCTTGGGTTATCCCAGTAGAGAAATGTCTCCCCATTATCTTGTAGTAATAATGACAATTGGTTGAGGAGTGAAAAACACCATACAAAAGCAAAATTTACACTCTTCAATTGATCACACATACATATCCAGTACATTTCTTGAGGCATTTTCAGTGTTTTTCAACATTTTTGTCTTCATCATCCACTCACTAACCTCCAGTGAACGTTCTCTCTGAATCGGTTGTGATACTGAACTGCTTGGACATGCGCTGCTGGATACGGTGGCTCTGGTCCAGTAGCAGGACAGTCACCTGTCTCCAAGCACACGGCCACTGGAGCTGGTCGTCGTAGTCGGTGGACACCAGGTGGAAGAAGACCCCTAAGCGGTCGGAGTAGAGTTGCAGCAGCAGCTGGAGTCCGTAGCTCTGTCTGGTTAAGAACCTTGGGCTCACTAAGCTTGCACCAACACTGCTGTTTGTCAGAAACTTGTCAAAGTTGGGGATGTGCCAGACGTGATGTGGACACTCGGTCTCAGACAGGTTGATGTCATCGATTGAAAAGCCTCCTGAAGAGCTTCCTGCTCCTTTACGAACCTCAAACTCCACCTGGAAGGGCTTGGTGGCGTTCAGAGGAACATGGCGGAGCTTCCAGAATGACTCTGGTGGACCTGGCACATGACAAAGCATACACACTCGGATCACATGTTGTTTCTGTTATTACTCCAGCGTTAGTGCACATGCAAAATCATCCTTTCATTTGTAGGATTTCAATCCAAAATTCTCTATTTAAAAATATACAACATAATATAATATAAAAAAATATACAATATATGTATTGTATTTAATGTTTGTAATCATATTTTTGTCAGATTACACAGCAAAATTGCCAGTGTTTATGATTGCTGATATTATAGTGACAATTATTTGGAGATGACAAGTGTTGATTGGTGTTGTTTGTCCTCTCATGGAGCAGATTTGGCACCGTTCAAAACTATTTAAAATTTTGTAGTAACTCCGTTGGGTGTGATAAACACTAGCATAGTCTTTATTATTACACTCATTGAGCTAAAATAACACAGCATGATTTTGCTGTGTTAGGTGTCACAATTTTCAAATGAATATCTGGGTTTTGGAGTGAAACTATTCTCTGTGTATCATTTGCGTGACCATGAAAGCAGATCAATACTGTAGGTAGATACATAAAAATATAGATCTGACAATCACCTGTGATCTGGTCCATCAGACGGACGTTTCCCTGTGTGTTTCCCTCATACTCTCTGATCCAGATGTTGAGCTGGTCTTTGTCGCCTCCACTGTGATAATAGAAAAACTGGAGGCACTGAAACTGTCTCTGTGGATTCATTCTCCTGCTCTGCATTTTGGCTCCATCCCCGACTTCTCCAGAAATCGTGCTGTAGTGCATGAAGAAGCCTCCACCTATAAGAGGCATGAAATCCAGGCCCAGTTTCTTAGCACTAAAGTGATCTTCATGTTACTGGCTTTTAACAGAACAAACACAATCTTAGTGCAAAAATGACTTGGGAAACCCAGCCCATATTGGTAAAAAACAATATACATTTACAGCATCTCTAAACACGATAATAACTTTTTAGAACAGAGCAGACTCACCAGTTTGATTGGTGGAAGTATCATTAGCAAGAGTAGATGCCGTCTGAGTTTCTGTGACAACAATGACAACACAACAGCGTAACATTTAGAAAATGCAGCAACTGATTAGTATTCTCATTGGTTCTTGACAATAAATCCACCATGCTGCTGCTAGAAGCAAAATTAAGGCTATAAATAATAATGGAATAATTTTGTTTCATATTACAGTGAATGAAAAGATATAATTCAAAACAGCTGTACTCGCCATTGGAGAGAGAAGAGTTGTTTTCCAGGACTACAGTGTCCTTGACTACAAAGGCAACAGAGAGGAAAATACATTAAGACGAAATAGGAAGGCATAAACATCACTTTGCAGCTTTATGCTAAAATTGGATATCAAAGGCTTCCAAACAAATCACAGGTAATGACAGGTATTTCTAAATGAAGACATGATTTTTCTGCACGGGGGCTGCAGGTTTGCGTACCCCCCTGTGCTCCCAGGCTGCTGTGGTCAGAGATGGGTCCGGCTGTGGAGCTGCCCACTCTCTCCCAGCTGGTGTTTCCTTTGGCACAAAGAGTCATATCGCACATCTGCTCATCCTCAAAACTGCATGACTCCAGAAAGGTGACAGCAGATGCTGAAGAGTAAAGAAACATGTGTCAACACCACATAAATATATAATACTACATACATATACACATATACATACAAATAACAACAAATAACATTATACCATGAGGTCACAGTGTTTTATTGATCGCTACTTACTGCAGTTATAAAGCTTTCTTAGCTTCAGAATGTCATTGGAGCTCATTTCTAGACGCTGACCAATCACATCCTGGTACTCTGGCAGATTGGTGATGATGGTGGACCCATTGCCATTAGAGAAGGCGTCTTTACCATAGTGCATCACAGACATGTAGTCATACAGAGTGCCAAGCGTGCTGGTGTAGCTAGAACTGTGCTTTAAAAAATTGTGCTCCTTCCCTGAAAAAAATAAAATAAAAGTGAACTTTTTTTGGCAAATTCAACAAGTTTGGTATTGGGGCTTTTACAGACACAGTGTATCAAAAATTAACCAATCAATCAATTAACATGATGAACTAAAATTCAATCAAACCTTCTTCAATGTTTTCCCAGACAATGGTCACATGGTCGTCTCTGTCATATCTGGACTGTTCGTGCCAGAAGCCCAGTGCATGGAGAAACTCATGCTCCACTATGGCAATGTGATCACACCACTGTCCAATAGACAGACTTTGGTTTCCCCAGCGTTGATTCCCAACATATGACCAACATCTATAGAGAGAAAGGAAAAAATCTATGAGAATAACAAAATTAAGTTACATAGAAAAACTGTTGGAGGAGCAAGAATATGTAGCGATAGGTTATATTAAAATGTAGAGGTTTTTGCAGTAATGGTATTAGTATGACTTGTTCCATAGGAATTAGTAGAGATAGTGAAACAAATAAACAATAAATGTTGAAACATTCAAATACGTGCAGGTCAGGAAAGAAAAGCCCAAACTGGCTAAATACAGATAGCCTCACCAAGTTAGATGGAAACAGTCTGCACTGTCAAAATATTACAGCATTAAAGAAATAAATAAAAAAAAGAAATACCACAAGACTATAACTAAGGAGCAGCCAGTGATTAGGTGCACTACCCATCATCTTTAATGACTAAGATGTAGTTGGGTTCGTCTTCCCAGGGTTTGAAGTCGACGCAGGTTTTCAGCCGTATTTGCTCAAAAGCCCGTAGAATAATGCCTTTGGCATTCAGGTCTGTGTTTCAAGCAGAGCAAACATGCAGAGGTATCGTTTTATGAGTCAACTATGTAAACAATAGTTTCTTCACAGCTGAATGAACACAGAATATCAACCATTTCTGCATCTTACCAAGGCTTTTGTCTAAAACATACGGGACAGGAATCTCCCATTTTAATTGGTCTCCTAGAATGATGTTCCTGTTTCGGCCCTGTAAAGACATACAGGACACTATGTGTAAAGTGAGGATCAAGACTACTAATAGAACAATATAGTAGTATTATTGTTGTGTATTCTGTTTTTTTTTTTTCAAGTATGCCAGTACAAAGGTTCTTACAGTCATCAACAGAATGTCTCCCTCATGTAGATCCAGATCTAAAAGTACAAAGTTTACTCTTATATTCCTCTGCAACACCAAATGGCAAAAATATAACTACATATTAAATTATATTGCTGCATATGGCTCTTCCCACCTTTGTTTATCTCATCAATGTCCAGATCTCTTTCGTCATCCCCATCTCCTTCAGCGCCTGGTAAAACAATCAACAGGGAGCATCAGGTAGACAAAACAGAGTAGGGTAGCTGTTAGTGTTTAAGTGTTAAATTTTAGTGCTTTGATTCCAAAATTATATTGTTCACTAAAATCACAGCTGAGAGGAAACATGGATCATGTACTTTAACTTACTCAGTGATGACGAATTGAATGAAAATGAATAATGAAAAATTATGAGATTAAAATCATGTGTAGCCATGCTGTTCCAAATTATCAGACATGCTGTTTGAAATCATTATCAGCCATTATTGTTTTTATTCTCCATTCAAAAGTTACTCCCTCAATCTACTTTATATCACCTCCAATACCTCCTACTGATGCAGCAGGCTGTGGACACATGCAGACAAATGTGAGACACATATCCGATCACAGCGGTAATGTTATAAGCATCGTTAGCAATGTGAATGAAATGCTTCATAGACAGAAACTTACCAGGGCCAATGTCTGCTGCAAAACCAAACTCGCCAGGAGAATCATACAAAAACACATTTTCTGTCCAGAAAGGGAAAACATTTTCAGAAAATCAAGGCCAGATAAAACCCACACTTTCTGCCATGGTGTGGTATTGTAATGTAATTGTAATGTAATGAGGATGATCTCCAAACACTTAACAGTTTAAGATGATTATGGCACACTGCAGTATTAGAAAGAGCTACTCTTCATTAGAATTTACCACTTACTGTGTACAACCATTACTGGTATGAAAGGTTATTCAATCATAGTACGCAACTGTTGAGCGTAGCAAAACACACACACCACACACACACACACACACACACACACACACACACACACACACAACACACACACACACACACGTTGAAACTTACATCCATGCTGGTGTGAAATACTGCACTGCAAGAGAGATGCTCCACTGAATGTCAATGCTGCCAACATGAACATAATATAAAAGCTCTGTTGATCAGTGGACGTTGGACCTCCAGATGCATCATCCATCTGACTACAGATTGACAGGGAGGAAGTTACATTTTAAAAGTCTTCCAGACTAAGCAAATTGTTTTCATGATTTTCAACACCATGTAGGTCAACGTATTACAGTAAAACACCCTCTGTTTGAAAGACAGTGTTGCCAAATTCATGAAAAATGAATGAATCAAATTTAAATCACACTCAACCCTACTGCCCCAAAACTTTATTGGCCCGGCATCCATGTTATTCCCAGTTCCAAAATGACTGGATAGCACAAAATGGACAGGACAAGACAGGTAATAAGAGAGGAAGAAATGGAAAATGTTACTTTCACATATAGAAGTGTGTCAAGGACCACAATGGAAATAAGTCTGTTGATCTTGCTTTCTATTGTCGAACAAACTAAACTAAACTAAACTAAACTAAACTAAACTAAACTAAACTAAACTAAACTAAACTAAACTAAACTAAACTAAACTAAACTAAACTAAACCAAACTAAATAAGCATATCTGAGTGAGAATCAGCAAACAAACATGATCCCGATAAATGAACGTGACACTGTCTACCGTCAACACTGAACATTTTCATTCTCCTGCAGTATGGCGCCAGGTTTCTGCCTCCAGGGGGCAGCGGTGAGCTGAGTCAGGGAAGATATTCATCAGTCACTGACAGCCATGCAAAGATTAATTGTTCACTCAACATATGAAATGAACGTAGTGTTTGAAGAAATAATAGTTCAAATACGTACATAAACTATTTTTTAGACTGTATGTATGTGTTATCTGAAATTTTCAAATTATCATTTCTTGAAGTTTGTTCACTTCCAGAACAGTATGCTTGACATGGTAGAGAGCCACATGGTGTCACTACTTTCACCTTTCTTGTTCACTCTCTACACTTCAGACTTCAGATTCAGCTGTGGGTTGTGCCACCTCCAGACCTTCTCTGATGAGTCCTGTATTGGGCTGACTGGGATGCATCATTGAGGGAAATGAGGAGTAGTGTGGGAGTCTGTGAAGAGTTTCATCATCATTTCATCATCAAAACACATTTCTGTGCATTATCTCTATCTGTAACTGTTAGAAGATGAGAGCTATAACAACACACACCTGCATGTTCTGCATATATTTCTGTACATATCTTACCCCATCTGTAAATCTGATGGGGTAATTAAAATGCATACATGCATGCCTGGACGCCTTTATGTACGTCTGATAATGTGAAAAGCTAGTGATGCAGAATCCGATATCTGCTTCAAACTAGTAAATCTGTAAATAAAGACACTATATCTTCATTCATTAATTTTTTTGTATTATTCTTAATGTGGTCTATTGCTGTAATTACTTGTATATTCACTATACTCTCTATTTGTCTTATTTTTATCTACATCCAATTATCTGCTGCTGCGATGATCCAATTTCCCCACGGGGATCATTAAAGTTTCATAATGTTTACCATGTTTACTTTTCAAAACAAAGTGATGATGAAAATGTAACGAATTGCACCATAGGCAAAGTGTATTTACTTTGACAAAATGAAAAAATAAGAAAAAATAACAACAGAGCTATGTTTGAGCATTTATTACATATTACAGTTTATTAAAAACGCAAGGAGATGAAACACAAATGAAAGCTAACTGGAGCTGAAACTGTCAGTTTTCAAATGCAAGAAAATAAACCACTTCCATTTCAGATCAGCAGACCCCCACCCCTTTCCACAGAATTAAAAGACAAACCTTTTGCACACTGTGGTCCTGTTCGTTTTACATCCGCTGTTCACCTGATACTGACGCCTCTGTGGTGTGTACTTACTCCCTGGTGTACGACTGAGTGGTGTGTGTAATAATTTGCATGGGCCTTGATGTGGTGTCTCTGGCGCGCTTAGAGGAAATAGACATATATCTTCATATCAGATGTCTTTCTTTTCTTTGCTATTGTCTCTCTTTCCTCTAATTGCTCTGTGGGTTAAAGAACAACAACATTTAACTGTAAACATTTCAAATTCACAGGAAAGCCAGCACTCGGCAAGTACAGCTCTACCAAGCCGGCCCTCGGTGAGACTCTCTGTCTCCTTGAAAACAGTTGTCACCCTCACTGTGTGCAAAGACAGAAGCAGCCAACCACAAAAACAAGATCATGTACAATTTCCAGTTTAACATTTCTCTCTCAGGCAACCACAGCGGTACAGTGAGTCAGCCTAAAGAAGGATTAACATGAACAATAAAATGAATAACATCTAAAATCATCCCTATTCTTTATACCCAAATCAGATTAGTTTTGGGCTATGAGCAATTCTAAATATTTTTCACTTTGTTTACTGTAATTTACACTTATCTCTACAGCAAAGTGTAATCCTGCCCTAGGGAATATAGGTATGCACTCCTCCATAGAGGCTTAGGAACATGGAAGTATTATATTATCACTAAGCAGCAGCTGACCGCCAACATCAGGCGGGCCTGTCACCACCGGCATGCTGGCTTTCCCCCAGCTCTCAGATTAATAGACAGATATGTTTTGTTCTCCCAAGTAGAAATTTGTTTTCACATTCCTGCACATGGAAACATTAAGCAACAATAATACAGGAAGTAGTCCATGATGGCGGGGGAAAGTCCATTGACCTTAGTGGCTCTGTGTATGATTTTGAGTAATTCAAATCAAAATTGATAATTGCAAAGAGATAAAAATCACTTCTTGAACATAAAAATTCATTACCCAGAAAGAAATAATATTAACTAGGTCTTGCACATGAGTAGAAGCATGATTTTTTTTTAAGCAATTTCAAAATGAATAGAACAAAACTGTGCTGATGGGTCCATGTTCATGCTGATTTTGATTTGATCATGTTGTCCTTTAGAGTTATACAGCAAATGGAGCCTGGTGGTTAGAGCGACCATCCCATAACTGAAAGGCCACAGGTTTAAAAAAACAAAAGGATCAATTGCAGACAGGTTCAGCCATATGGCCTGTCATACTTGAGCAAGACAACTGAACCCATACTTGCTCATTCACTGCGTATCACTCTGGATAAGAGTCAGCTAAATGTCTAAAATATAAAATATTCACTCGAGCCGTTACACTGCTCTGTCACAGTTCCACCACTGAGTGGCACTGTAGTCTCTTCTATTGGAACAGTTGATACTGAGGTCCCCTCCAGTCTCTAGTCTGAATAGTGTTGCATGTTGCATTGCAGTGATAAAAACACAGATCTATCCAACCTGTGAGTTTCATCAGAGACATTTTCTGCATGAGCTGAAATGTACCAGATTCCTCCTTGTTGTTCAACAACCCTGTAATTACATCTCTCACCATACCGCTGGTCTGAAGCCAGTGTTATCCACGGGGGAGAACAAGGGGGAACAAAACACACATAGCCAGAGGGGATGGAGATTTACAATGGCCCGTCAACATGAGACAGCTATCTCCTCATTTCCACAGGTACTGATGTACTTATCAACCTGAGAGCAATATAATAACCTCTTATCTACATCAAAACAAGAGTGAATCACTGTTTGTCATTACAGTGGGCAAAGCAAGACGCATCTTGTTCAAAGAAACTCCTGCGTCAAAAAACAACCCCCTTAAAGCATTTCAGAAGCCTGTCTTATGGCACCGAGTGTGAGTGGGAGAGACATCAATCTAGCCTCCAGTACTAAGAAGTAGCCACATGGGATCAAGGCCTAACAATGCCTTTTGGCCACAGTGTGTAACAACACAGTGTGAATGGTCCCCCTTGGGTGCCCACACAAGTGCTAAGCAGGTATAAGGCAGGATGGAGAGGGTGTGATCTCAAATCTGCATTTGTTTAGTCCGTCAGAGCTTTGCAGTCAATAAAATTGCTTTGGCTTGTTTGTATCTCGAATAATGTGGTAGCAAAGAGAGTGCTGTAAGGTGCTAGAAAGTTGAAGGAAAACAGTTATTTCTAAGTAGGAATTCATAACCTAGAAATACAGTAGGCTGGTCTCCATTGGGGGCTATGAATGATTAGTGTGCTTGCAATTCTGAAAGAGCTGTTCATATTCACAGAATAATTGTGTGCTGTCATCATTCCAAGTGGGCCAGTCCCTGTGGCCTTATGTTTTATGAAGTAAGCAAATCAGTCTAACCATCTGCAATGAAAGAGGGGAAAAAATGAACACAATCCTGCTCTCTGCTGCGTGGAAAAAGCATTTGGCAGCAATGGTTGTAAAAGGCAGCAAAGGCAGGCAGTGCTTCCATTAAAACACACTGGGGTCAAGCTTAAAATCAGTGGTTCTTTTGAAAGGTTGACTGGTGAGATATCTCTAGCAAGGGTCTCCCACACATATTTTGTTTAGGTCTGTCTGGTTGTTTTGAAGCAAACAGGGAACAACTGTGCATTGTGAGAGTGTGTGTGTGTGTGTTTGTAGTGTTGTCAGTGGACTCTGACCCTCCACGCTGGATGCTGGCATTGTAAATGGGGGGGGGGGGACTGACCGCCTCTTGTTGCAAATTTACCACAAGAACTAGTTTTAGGGGTTGCAGCAATTTTTGTTGCCCCAATTTTATGATATTCACAGTTGAAGAAGCGCTGAAAGAATTCTGTGAATGTATTGCTGCAAAACATCAACAAAGTAAATGACTTTCATTTTGAAAAGAAGGAACCGACAATGCATCTAAGTTTTATACATATAGTATACCAATTCTTTCATATAAAACAAAAGACAAAATTGGGATGGACTAAGTGATTGTGCCTCTCTCACATCACGTTGGTCATCCACGTTTCTCAAGGCAAGTTTTTTTTTTTTACTTTATTGTTCTCACTACAGAGTAGTTCTTTGGCATGCATTGACAAGTACAAGTACACAAACAATGGTCTGCCTCTGGAGAAACTGGCAGGAGACGAAACTGTGACAGGACATGTCAGGACTTGGGAGATTAGCGCTGGTACTGTGCAGAGTCACAATAATATAAACTCCCACGGCAAACAGCAGCACATGTCCCACTAGTAAAACTGTGGCAGGGGATATGGTGGTGCCTCCATGTGTTTATTTGCTCATCATTACTTTAGCAATGTCGTTTATTTTCAGTGGATCGCTTGTAAATTCACAGTATAGGCTTTAAAAATCTATTAGGCTAATGTACATAGTATCCACAAGAGCAAATACATCAGTACAAGTTGTTAATTAAAAGATGAGTGTATGGAAAAAGGGAAAGGGGAGAACTATAACACAGGTATTAGAAGGGGAAGATGTAGAGAGGGAAAAGCCCCTCCATGGATTTGAATATCTCGAAAAACAAAAAACAAAAAACAAAAAAGGGGGAGGAAGCATACAGGATACAGCTGTGATGACTATGTGATAATCCTCATTTCTGTAGAAGGACTGAAAGTAAAACTATGTAAATTCTTGATTTCCCAAATAAAGAAAGAATTGCAAAAAATAGATGTATTAGGCTACATATAATTTGAATTCAAGTTCTATGATCATGCTATCATTGTCTTCTTTAGAAATGGATGTTTAAAATTGCAAACTCTAATGGGCCATGTATGGAAATATCTACCCTCTAAAAGATAGTTGGTTTAACATTAGGAAAGAAAGAACTGTCAAGTTTATATTTTGCACAGATTTATGTATTTATTTATTTTTGACAACTGAAAATTACAAAAAAGTTTACAGTTTCAAACTTCACAGCACAAAATAAAAACTCATAAAGTATATACATACATGTTTCATAAGTGCAGAGGTTTGCTTTGTATTTTTTTCTTACACTTAGCAATAAATACTACGTTGTGGGCATATGCCCGGTTTTAATTTGGTTCACAGTACAATTCAGGTATTAAAATTAGTACTTTGGATGTTTCACTAAGTCAAGTAGAGGTAGACCAAGCAAGGCCAACATCTTAGTGAATGATGAGGGAGGTGGAGATTGACTTAGTTGGCATTGACGAAGGACTGGTAGAGGGAGGTGAGCTGGGCCTGGAGGTCCTGGGCATAGGGGTCCAGTTTTTCCCTCAGGTCCTCAGCGTAGGGGGCCACCAGCTGCTTCACCTGCGTGGCTCTGTTAGTCAGCTCAGCCTGGACCTTCTCAGTCATGGGGGTCACATTCTTCTGGAAGTCCTCCAGGTGCTGGTCCACTTTCTGCCTCAGTTCCTCTGTGTAGGGGCCCAGCTGACCCTGCAGCTCCTTGACACTCTGCTCCAGGCTGCTCTTCAGCTCCTCGCTCTTCTGCATCAGGGTGGTCTTCAGTGCCTCGGAGTCCAGGGACTCTGCGTAGGGGGCCAGCTCCTGTTTGAGCTGCTCCACCCTCTGCTGGACCTGGGTCCTCATCTCATCAGCGTAGGGCTCCAGCCTGTCCCTGACAGTGCTCAGGTCCTGGGTGAGACGCTCTCTCAGCACTTCAGCCTCTGTGCTGATCTTGGTCATCAGGTCCTGGGCCATTGGGGAAAGCTGCGCCTGCAGGGTGACTGCATACTTGTTGGCCACGTCAGCACCATCTGTCAGACGGGCACTGGAGAGAGAGGGGACAGTGCAGAGAGAGAAAGACAGATTCGAGAAATGTTCGGTTGGGTCATCATCTTCCACTTCTTTACCATACCATGCCAATCCCAATACCAATGTATATATCATTGTCCAGCATATATCCATTATATACTATATATCCATTATATACATATGTCACATGACTTACTTGAGTTCCTGTCCAAACTGAGACTTCCTGATCATCTGGAGGGTGTCATCAGCTGTCTGGGTTGCCTTGGCGACGTAGTCCCAGAAGGCATCAGTCAACACTTCCAGCTGTGGCTTGGGCTCATCAGCATAGAAGAGATTGGCATGGCAGCCTGTTGGATGGAGACAATGGCAGGTTCAAGAGCAGTGCTGATTTTCAGACAAAAGTGGAGATACTTTTAGTTTATATAGACTTCCATTGGTTAAAGAAAGCATTCTGCTATGTCTTTGGACCTTTGAATGTGTAACTGTGGTGATGAATCAAGCCTCAAGTTTGGTTACATAGAACTAGATACAGTACTTACTAATGACAATTTGGTATCTTGATAAAGTGGCTATTTCAATCATAAAACATGTCTTGCTACTTACCAGACAGCACTGCAACAGCAAGAACCACAAACACCTTCATGACTGCGTTTCTTCCTGAAAAACAGATCAATCCTTGATCAAGTTAACTTCAAAGCTGCACTGAAAATGTCAAAACATGGTTGAATTTTTTTACTCTCCGCAATTTGTTTTGAGGCCTAGAGTAAGTCTCACCTGATTTTTGCTTGTGTATCTCTGAGTGCTCAGTGTGTTTGTGAGTGTGTCAGGCCAGTGCTTCCCTGTATATATACTGCAGACAGATGACAGTTGTAGCAGAAAGCCCAAAGTCCAGGAGTCCCTGCCATGTTGTCACAGCCGGTCTCTTCCTGCCTCTGCTACTACTCCTAGCTACTGTCACATGACAGCTGAGGCTTACAATGGACACACTCACACACACACACACACGCACAACACCACAAAATTTCTGCATGAACTTATTGTACTGAGGTTATTGCTTTTGGGAATTCCTTAACAACAAAAGCCATCTTTCTCCACAGTTTGTCTATCCCTGCCAGCTACTTCTAATCCCTCTCTAGAAGGTATTTAGGAGATGGTAATTAACTGTCCACGTAGTTCAGTGCTAATGACCCGCAGATAACTCTAGATAACCTCGGCTAGCCTCACACCAGTGGACTTTGTAATAAGATCAAGCAACGTGAATTAAATAGCATGAGGCACTAAAATGTCTTTTGTAGAAAACGTGAAAAACAAATTTGAATCACTTAAAGACCAGGTACAATTTTGTGCATTTTGTGTTGTTTCAGAAATGTTATGTTTTGTAGTTAGTTTTGCCTAACTTTCATTCAAGACTATATTTTATTTCTCACAATAACATTGTATTTCTAAATTTAAAAGTGTCAGCCTTCACACATTTAAGTCACAGGTCTTCACACTGGAACTCATGTCAGATAACAAGAGTAACACAGGAAGCTGTGGGGCAAGGGCTATTTCAAAGGGACTCAGTGTTGCCACTCTGTCTGAGAGGGGGACACAACGGGATATGGGGTATAATAAGGCAAGATTGGCAGACTGAAGGTTTTCTTTTCAACTTCTGTGGTACTGAATTAATTATCAGCTCCCCCTGATAACCAGAAAGCTTGAGATACAATAATTATCACTGACAGGAGCAAATGACCCCATGAGTGACTTACACTGAACAATGATTGAACATGTCACACTGAAAAATGTATTTCTCTTTTAACATCACAACGAATCAGGTAGGACACTCTTGACAGATGTGGGTATGTGATGGTTTAAGGATTTTCAAGGAAATGACTGCTCAATTTAAAAAAAAATATATTGCATTAACTTTGTTGGACTGTTCAATGAGCATGTGAACAAGAGCAAGAGGCCACAAAACAAAGACTGTAATCTGACATCATGAATGTGTACAACCTACTAGATAGGCCACTTCATTGACAGTGAACAGGAAACTTTGCAGACCATTTGTTGGAGATTTTACAAGTAAATCTGGTTCATTTTATTGCAGTGATAACATATATGATAATAAAATGTCAGAAATCCCAGTGTGGAATCTCTCGGTTACCTTTTCAGTCTTTTCCAATTCATTATCAATAGTACTATGTTACATCTGTGTGACACCTGGGTGTCACATGGTGGTAATGTTCACTAACAAAATTGTTCTAGGGCATAGCAAAAACATAGTAATTTTAAGCAGTAGTAATAGTGGTGGTAATATTCAATCATATTCATAATCCTCTTTAGGCTTTTGTGTTAGCTTTAAGTGAAACAGTGAGGGCCAACCTAACATCCTTGGAAAATGAGGCCGAGGTAGTGCTTTAACGTTCATGTTGTTAACCTACACAAATAAGCTCTGAGACCAAGGCTCCACAAATTTACCATTCTTCTTAGTAAACTATTTTCAAAACACCAAAAGAGAAAAAAGTCACTGCTTGAAAAACATGCTGCTCTATCATGATTTTATTACATTGTATTTGACCAGTGAACTATGGTGAACTATGGTCTGAAACAGTGGCCACTTTGTCCGTCAGGGGCTGACAGTGCATGGGTCAGCCAACCTTTGGCCAGACTGACACATAGGGTTTGTTGAACATTTACATCATACATTAGAACTTCACCATTAATATGAGTTACTGTGACGTTAACTGGCACCACGTCAAGCTGATAGAGACAATAAAGCACCTATATCTAATCAAAGCTTGACATCAAAGACACTGAGGAGACACAGGTTCTGCCTGTGTAGCCAAAGAGCTATTTATTGCTAAGAAAAGGCAAAGTGATCTGCGACAGATTACGAGTGGCAAAATCCACAAATATAACCTTGAATGAACCTTGTCCTTATACAGCACTGTATACTGCGCCGGCCTATCATGAGCAGAAATATTTAAAGGTGTAACTCTTACTCATCTGGGTAACTAATTCAAGTCAAACGCTTAAGAGTAATATCAGTATTATGTTGGTGACCATGTGAAATAGATTAAAAATGCAAATGAGAAGAAGCTGCATCAAACAATGCAGCAATAATCTTTATTCCAAACCGAAACTGATTTGTCACAGATGATTACTGATATGAAGGTATAAAATGGTGCTAGGTAGGTGTGTGTGTGTGTGTGTGTAAGAGTATGGGCTTGTGCATGCGTGCGGTGTGGATGTCTGTGAATCTCTGGGACAAGGTGTCTGTGAGGGGTGGGCCAAGGTGACAGCAGAGCAACCAGCCGCTGGACTTTGGGTTCATTACCACCTGGGCATATAAACAGACACAACCTCACCAGCTTAAGTCAAAGCTAAAAACTTTCTTATTTTACGCTGCCTACTCTACCCTGTAATGGCTAAAAACGTATCTTTTCAGCTTAGCTTTTAAATAACCTTAATTTTAACTCTTTCTGTTCAGGATCCCAACAGAGCTGACATGGGCAAGTACGAATTTTCATTCGTCTTGTCCAGGTAATGCTTACTTGCGCATGAGTGAACACTATATGTGGGGGGGACAGAGCTTTACCCTGTATGAGTCTCATCCATCTGTGGATGGTGAGGTTTTTGACCAAGAGTAGAATCTGTGATTCTCGTCTGCCTTAGGCAGTGAGATCTGACGTAAATATCAGATCAAGAGTAGAATCAGGAAGGACAGGGGAAAAATTACAGAAAAACATATGGGTTCACTCACAATGTGCATCTTAAAGGGGGAGTATTTGTTGTATTTGTTGTGTTCTTTCATCTTTCTATCTCATTTGATTTGAACTGCACTAGTTTACTTTTTAAGTCTTTTATCTTTTGTATCTCTTGTCTGTACTTTTGTACTTTTTAATTGTAAATCTTTTACCTTTACTGTATTTTTATCACTCTGTAAAGCACTTTGAATTGCCCCAGTGTATGAAATGTGCTATACAAATAAAGCTGCCTTGCCTTGCCTTGCCTTGCCTATTGCTTATTAAGCATTAACTAACCCTTAACTTAGTGACCCTTATTGTAAAGTGTTACCGCATTGCTTACCGTCAACAAATCCTACGAAAATAACAAAATCAACAATGCGTTTGCTCTACTCCCGTTACTTTCTGACTTCCCACGTACCGTTTTTAGCCATCAACCCGGAAGTCATTGGCTCCAATTGTAAGCTAAAAACCTCGAAATACAGCTCACAAAGACATAGTTTCAATTTTAAAAATCGATAACTGTTACTACGATAAGTCAGGCTGTTATAGTTATTACCAAATCAAATTCAAATGGGAACAAATTCTTCATTACGCCGGGGACCATTTTCGGTGCTACGGAACTGCTTTCCTGAGTTCGCAAACGTCTTTACAGCCGGCTTATTAAGTTGTTTGAGGAAAAAGTCGGCTGGCCTGGTGCATCACGATGATGAAATATGCTGCCCAGAGCAACGGCATGGCTCTTTGACGTGTTTTTAACCGTTTTTTTAATACAATGGAGTTCTATGGCTGCTGGGACATGGCTTCATTGGGCACCGGCTACTTTTGTTATTTTCATAGCATTTGTTGACGGTAAGCAATGCATTAAAAAACACCAGCCTTATCCTTTAACACACACGCTGCTGAGTGGACTTGCAGATATACTAATAAACTCAGGTAAGATGGAGAAATAAGAGGAACAGTGTCAACAGTCTAGCAACTAAGCTTTCAGGTGAGAAATATTCCTTGGTGAACATGCTGTGCTAACCTGCCTCGTCTCTTGTGCTGATGTTGTAGAATCTGAGAGCCATGAAGGTCCTTGTTGTGCTCACCCTAGCCATTTTCACTGGTGAGCATGATAACAAAATATTATTCTTGAAGTAAAATTTAAAAGGTGCAAAATTTATAGCGTGAAAAATATCAACTGATACACGAGGGACATTTAGAGACTTTAGGCCTGGAGTGGGGTAAATATGCACTGGAATAATATCCTCATATCTTAAAACTGCCAACAGTCTCCCATGCCAATCCTTTCTATACTGATAAGCCCAAGCCACAGCTGGACATATGGACTGATGCCGTCTGGGACTATGTCGCCAAGGCAACCCAGACAGCTGAAGACACCCCTGAATGATCAACAAGACTCCGCTTGGGCAGCAAGTCTCGTAAGTCATATGATATGTGGGACCAGTGGTTACATGAAATATGTTCAATATGTTTTGGATGTGGATAATTGATATATGACACATAGGGTTTGTTGAACATTGACATCATACATTAGAACTTCACTATTAATATGAGTTACTGTGACGTTAACTGATGCAACGTCAAGCTGATAGAGACAACAAAGCACCTATATCTAATCAAAGCTTGACATCAAAGAAACGAAAAAAAGAAAAGAGAAGTTCTGCCTGTGTAGCCAAAGAGCTATTTATTGCTAAGAAAAGACTGGAAATTGCTAAGTGATCTGCGACAGATTACGAGTGGCAAAATCCACAAATATAACCTTGAATGAACCTTGTCCTTATACAGCACTGTATACTGCGCCGTCAATCATGAGCAGAAATATTTAAAGGTGCAACACTTAACTCATCTGGGTAACTAATTCAAGTCAAACACTTAAGAGTAATATCAGTATTATGTTGGTGTTCATGTGAAATGGATTCAAAAATACAAAAGAGATGATACGAGCAAGGAGCTGCATCACTGAACAATGCAGCAATAATTTTTATTCCATCCAAAATTGATTTGTCATAGATGATTACTAATATGAAAGTGCAAAATGGTGCTAGGTAGGTGTGTGTGTTTATGTGTGTGTGTGTGTGTGTGTGTGTGTGTGTGTGTGGGTAAGAGTATGGGCATGTACATGCGTGTGGGGTGGATGTCTGTGACTCTCTGGCACAAGGCGTCTGTGTTGGTTATAGGGTGAGGCAATGTGATAACATAGCAACCAGCCGCTGGACTTTGGGGTCATTACTACCTGGCTAGCTGTATAAACAGACACAACCTCACCAGCTTAACACTCACGCTGCTGAGTGGACTTGCAGATATACTAATAAACTCAGGTAAGATGGAGAAATAAGAGGAATAGTCTCAATCTAGCAACTAAGCTTTCAGGTGTGAAATATTCCTTGGTGAACATGCTGTGCTAACTTGCCTCGTTTCTTGTGCCGATGTTGTAGAATCTGAGAGCCATGAAGGTCCTTGTTGTGCTCGCCCTAGCCATTTCCACTGGTGAGCATGATAACAAAATATTATTCTTGATGTAAAATAAAAAAGGTGCAAAATTTATAGCATGAAAAATATCAGCTGATACACGAGGGACATTTAGAGACTTTAGGCCTGGAGTGGGGTAAATATGCAGTGGAATAAATATCCTCATATCTTATAACTGCCAACCGGCTCTCATGCCAACCTCTTCTATGCTGATGAGCCCAAGTCACAGCTGGATGTGTGGACTGATGCCGTCTGGGACTACGCCACCAGGGCAGCCAAGACAGCTGAAGACACCCTTGAGATGATCATCAAGACTCCGCTTGGGCAGCAAGTCTCGTAAGTCATATGATATGTGGGACCACTGGTGACATGAAATATGTTCAATATGTATTGGATGTGGAGAATTGATATATGTCAGACATGCAATTCCTCCCAACTCTTGAATGAAAACCCAACCTCAACTTTTTCTTCCCCTCTGTTGTCCAGTGACCATCTGACCAATGGTATTATCTGGGCTGACAACTATGTAACCAACTATGCAGTCACGGAGGAGAAGCTTCCCCCCATTCCCCCTATGGCCCAGGACCTGATGACCAAGATCAGCAGAGCGTATGTTGTGCTGAAAGAGAGTCTGATCCAGGCACTGTTGGCCCCCATCATTGAGGGCCTGAAGGATCTGATCAAATCTGTCCAGGACCTCCAGGCCGGGTTCACCACCCTCTACCAGTCCTTTATCAACGGTAACTAAGTCAACCTTCCTTTAACATTAAACAAAAAAGTCCAACAGTATTATCTGAACACGTCCATGTTGTCAACAGAAAGAGTGGACAAGTTCACAGTTTTGAAAGTTTAAGATGTCTATAGATGTATTTTTATATATATGAAAATACTCTGAGAGGAAGCTGCGTTTGTTTTTTTGTTGTGATTTTCTGTGTTCTCTTCCTATATTATGGAAATAAAACAAAAGTAAAACATAACCTAGAAAGTCTATTGTGTTATTTACAATATCAGTGGCAAATCATGAGTAAATGTTGATAAGGTTTGAAGAAGCTATGGTTTTTAACATGTAAGTGACGACACTATGTCTTGTAAAGAAATGTAATCACTCTCTAACCCAAAGTTGGCCTGCTTCCACTGCATGCCATTATTGAACAATAATCTCTTTACAAGATAGGAACAGATTATTAGATTTGTTCTTGAATATCATTACTCACCCCTTGATGCTGTAACGGTACAACTTCTTACTGTTAACTAATGAATGTTTGGTGAACAAATATATATATATATATATATATATATATATATAGACATGGATATATATATGTATAGAATATTTTCCTAACTCAGCCGTAAAATTAATTGCATATTTCTTTCAAAACCCTAAAGGAAACAGGAACTCTGACCATGAATTTCTCTTGAAGTACTTTATAAATGTGTCACACACGCATGTTGATGTCATCTTTTCAACTTGGCATTCCTGCAGTGTTGGAGGAAACTCAACGGTCTTTCACAACAATGACTGCCATCTAGTGAACATACACAGTCACTTCGTACTGCATGTTAAAGCGCAGAAATGGGCAACGTAGTGTCTACTTTCCCCACATTTGGGAACAGCTTTTTGCAAATTGTATGTAATTGCGAGAGAACAGGAAAGGAGGAAAGGAATCACCGGCAAATGAAGAGCTTCTATATTAACTGCGCACCAAAATCAGTGGTGAATACAGCCGGTCTTGTTTGTTCAGTATCTGGTTGCAAAATCTCAGCCCTCGCCACACCCCCCCTTAAGCATCAATAGTGGGTATGGACAGGGCATGTTCAGGTTTGTCTCTGCACGTCTGGAAGTTCCTACACACCTCCCTCTTCCACCTCTTTCTTCCTCAGTCGTCCCTCTATACCTCCATCCCCGTTGGCAGATCTCTCCCACGCCGCCTTACCCAGTGGCAAACAACATTCCTGTGTTCTGCCCCCAACTGTCAGCGGCTCCACACACCGTTAACCCTCCAAGCACGCACAACACTTTTCTTATTTGGAAACTTACTTGCACTCCATGTTTTTCAAGCTGTGATGTGTAGTTTTGGGGAAGAAAAAGTATGATATTTTGTTATTTAATCTGAATACTGTGTGTATTTTTAATATTGAAGGTATAAATAAAGTTGGATCCCCCAAAAGTAAAAACAAAACAGTGTTAGTTATTTTTAAGCATAGTAAGTATTCTACAATCAGACAGCAGAAATAAACATGACAGCATACTATGAGCTGTATTCAAACCCATTTTTCACACACTCTCAGAAAGGATGTGTCATTTTTAACACATCTGTGTGTCTTCTTTGGGACTACACACACTTACTGTTACTGTTACTTTTCAACACAACATATGTTAATGACAATACATTGTAACACAACGTGTCGTTATTAACATATCTTGTGTTGAGAAGTAACACAAGTGTGTGTAGTCCCAAAGAAGACACACAGATGTGTTAAAATGACACATCCTTCTTAGTGCAGTAGATCCCAGCGGATGATCATGAATGTGTTTGTTTGTATTGTTTTTAAAAATCACAATTCCCTATCATTGTATCATTCAGATGGATGTAAGACCTCTAGGGAGGGTGCAGGATTTATCAAAATATTTGGCTTGTGGAGAACTCATTCAACATGAAAAACAAATTCAACTTTGGGCTGACACAGCTTCTCTGAGCCAGAGATTGAAATTCATGAACCGCATCCCTCCACTTAACCTCTTATTGCTACATATAGAGCAGTGGGTTTTGTAAGGCTTTTACTTTTGGTGATAAGTTTACATTACCAAGGCAGGTGTAATAGTACTTACCCAATTTCCCCACAGGGATCATTAAAGTTTCATCTAATCTTTTCAGCTGTCAGGAAAGCCACATGCTAATGGTTAACATCTATTATGTATGATAACTGTTGAGGGTATTGCAGAATAAATTAATGAAGAGAGCTATGTATGTGATTGTGTATGTGTACTAGGAAATAGGAGGTTCATTCTCATTGATTAGATCCCGTCCCTTGTTCACTTGGTGCCGTTGCATTTAAGTGTAAATGCTCTACTGACAGTCTGTTAACGGAACTGCTGGTTCTTTTCCACATAAATTATACAAGTTACAAGAATACTGGTGTAGCCATGTCAGTGAAAGTAAAGAAACTGAAAAGTGAGTAGTCTTTCAGCTGGCTTTCTCATCCAGAGCCACTTACAACGAGTGGGAAGGTGGGAATTGCTCTTGCTTGAGGACACTTCAACAGGACATATGGCTGTTGATGGACACACACTGGCCGCTGCATGGTTTGACCCTGTGACCCCTCTGTTACGGGACGGTTGTGCTAGCTACTCAGCAGCCATGACAGCCATACTCAGCCATCTGGCTTCATGTGGCACACATCCCTATCAGCTGATTCTACTGTGACTCAGAAGGAGATGATGGGGGATATTTTCACAAACACTCACAGGAAAAACACTGAATTGTGAACCTGAACATCCAGTTCAGCAGCCTTTAACCCAGAGGCCTTAACTGTAATAACCTCACTGACTCATGTAAATGGTTGGGTGCCAGTCTAGCCTTCTTTGGAGAGCTGAGATCACCCGGATTTAACCAAAGACCAAAATCTTCCATCCAACTTCGTCTGACTAAGAGAAGATATCAAGCTGGGGTTACAATCGTTCACCATCCAATGATGCCCTCTCACACACTGCCGTGTTAGACATGGCACATTACTTCACCTCAACCAGCTGCTGCGGAGCAAAAGAGGAAGATGCTTTGATTTACACAACTGTGTCTGCCTGCCTGTCAGTTATTTTACTGTATTACCTCACGGTTCTTCTTGATACTCTCTCTTTCACTTCCCTCTCCATCTTTGTTTTTTAACTCTTTGTTCTTGTGGTTCAGTGTGCTAAGGCATTTACCATAAGATTAGGACATTTGGGAGTTTTATTCTGGCTTGTGACCTTTGTCGCATGTCACTCCGTCTCTTCTGTCTGTCTCCACTGCATTCTGTCAAATAAACAAGTAGAAATGCTTGAAAATGGTCTAATAAAATACAGTATATAGCCAATGCCTGCCATCTCTACTGGAAGTTTATCTCAGTATGTAGTGCAGGTGAAAAAGAGTTCATGTCAGCACTAGAACACAAGATTTAAAGAGAGCCAAAACTAAACATGATCCTCAAATTCGGAATAAGACAAGAAGAACATTCCATTATATTGAGATTACCCAATGAATGTAAATGAATGAATGAAAACAGCCATTGCGTGACTATGAATCTGTTAAAGTGTTTAGATTAAATTACTAATCTTAGTTTGCATGTGGAACTGGACTGGACTTGTTATCTTGCTGAACGTATGTTTCTCTGTGTAAAACGCCCCTGCAGTGACACACTACTGCCGTGGAATACCGAGGTCAAAGGTCTTTTATGTCTTTCTCAGAAAAGTAACACCTCAATATATAGAGTTTACGAGACAATTAACAATTAACCAGTTGTGTCCAGTTGTTTAGTGGCTGCTTTTGAAGAAAGAACAACATTTTATTTCACTACAAGATCGCTGAATTATTTGGTAGATACTCAGTCTCACAATCCCTGAACAGATAGTCAACCTTTGTGGGTTATCACAAACTAACATTATCATGTTCACACACTAATTACCTGTCCAGGCCAACCAATTCAAACTTTGTTCCTAAAGATGTTTTTTTTTTCAAAGTATTGAACAGAGAGTAATTTGTCAGGTTGACAACAAAGAGGCCAGGTCCCAAAGGGCAAAGGCCATTACCCATTGGCAATGATGGAATCGCCGTTGCCCTTGATAAGACTAACTATGTTTTTGTCATTACTTGATTCAGGAAAACATACACTGATAGGTCATAGCTGACAGATGATGGCCTAAATGTATAACTGTAATTAGTAAAAATGTATGGCTTATACTTCTATTTGCAACATTGATAATGACTCAATTTCCAGTTCATCTTGCCACTTTAAATTCCAAAACACAACTGGTATAAGCTCTGATCTGTGAGATATGCAGTATGTATCGCCTAGTTTCTATATAAGCCACTAGCAATTATTGGGCCATATCTAGCACTGATGAGATGAATGACTTTGACTGACTCAGGTCATTGTATTTCAGATTTACTGTCACAATACTAAAACACACAGGTCAGTAAACACATTCACAGGCAAGCAACTGAATGTAAATCAAAGATGAGCTATCAGAAAACATAAACTGAGTCCTTTGCTGCTCCCATCTTAAGATTTCACAACAAGCAAGACCTAAAACCTTGTGCAATTTAGGCAGAATTTTAAAAAGAAGAAAAAGCTTGATACTTGTTTCAAAATTGACTGGAGTCTGCACTTTTTTGCAACATCATTTTTTTCCCCTTCCCTTTTCCTACATCATATACAAATTGCTGAAAATTACTTAAAACAGTTTACTGTTGCCTCCAGTATAGCCTTAATGGTTCAATATCAAAATGTTAGCTAATTCATACTCTCCCCAGTTATTTGTATAACATAAAATCAGATGGTAATTGTGTTTTTTTTTCCCTCAATCCTTTTGGTAAACTCTTATTTTTTTGTTCTCTGTCCTCACGCAGTACTTTATGCCTGACTCATAATCCTTCCTTTGTACAGTGTGGGACTGCTGTACCTCAGTGTCCCCAAGTCCCAACATGCCCCTCAACATCTTGTTGTGCTGATACCTTGTTTGTACTGATCACTGCTGGCTCCTGTTCACAGCTCTAGTGTATACAGCTCAATCTGTGACAAAAGCATGTAAACAAAAGCTGATTATCCATATGTTCCAAATGAGAAAAATCTAATTTGAACAGCACAGTTGCTACAACATAGTTTGCTACATTCAGTAATTGAAATGTGATAATGGGAGCAGGTTCATGCACTGGTGTGGGTGCTTGGAGCAGTGTGTGTGTGTGTGTGTGTGTGTGTGTGTGTTTTGTCAGGGTTTTTGGGTGGGGGGTTTAATGGTCAGCAGCCCTATGGGCATAGGATTTGGATTCGAATGCATATACAAGGTGATTGGGTAATTTACATAATAGCGCCATGGCAGGAATGTTAATGACATCAGCTGAGACGATTGGGATGATAATGAGAAGAAAAAAATGCAGTGTTCTGGTCTGCTATAATGAATAACATCAAAGCAATATTTCCTATATAGTACTACAATAATATAGGCTACATTTCATTGAAGGTTTGTTATCTGTGTAAAAAAACAACAACAACATATGCACTCAAAATACATTTTACCCAGTTATTAACGTAGACGGAGAGATTGCTCAATCGCTGCCTTCAACAATGCAAACGGTTGAGAACTTCGGACGCGGTGTTGGTGGCACATGGCGTGGAGGGAAACAGGAGCCTCTGCAGACAAATCATCATCACCACGTGAACGCGGGCGCGCGCGCACACACACACTCCCCCGGCGACAAGCTCGCCGCAGCCTGCCGGGACCCTATAAAAGCCCTCGGCGACTGTCCCGGGAGCACGGAGGAAGCTGAACCTCTCAGGTGAGTGAGGACACGGCACAGCATGGGGAGAGATCGTAGTCTCTGTCTTTGTCTTTACTACTAGCTCAGAAAAAATACACTCTCTTTCTATTCATCTGTTTAATCTCATCTTGTTGGGGTTTTTTTTTTGTGTTTTTTTTTGTTACATTTCAATCTAGTCAACTAGTTATGACAATTTATGCACATGTATATGTTTACTTGTTAAAACTTGTGAAAGATATTGGCTGCACAATAATTTCAAAAAGCATTGATAATTGCTAAAATTGTACATATAAATGTAACAAATTGCATTTAAAAAGCTAGTTTGCTGGATTTTAAAACTACAAAAGTTGCTTATGAAGTTGAGAAAGAATTCATCCACTCTTGCATTCTTTTTCTATTAGATCTGTTGTATTTTTCTCATTGATTTAATGCTGGATTGTGTCTTGCTGTTGTGTACTGGGATACAGCAGCATTTTCTCACACTCTGGCTTGTTGCCCATAGGTGTATCTGTCTGTAACAACCATGAAGTCTGTAGCTCTGATCCTCGCTCTGGCAGTCATCACTGGTAAGCACCTTGGCGGTCTAGACATTGCTAACCCAATGTTTTATTTATTGATGTTTTATTAAGTGATTTAACCTAATTGTCCTTTCTATCCACACAGGCTGCAACACCCGTGCTGTGCGCCAGGCTGATGCCACCCCAAACCAGTGGGAGCAGACTGTGGATCGTTTCTGGGAGTATGTGTCTGAGCTGAACAAACAAGCTGATGGAGTGGTGGAGAACCTCAAGGCCTCTCAGCTCAGCAGGGAGCTAGAGTAAGTGACTGTCCTCTGCTGCTGGATCACTGTTAGAAAAATAGAAGTGTGCTTCAGCAATGGCTAGTTGCTCACAACTTACTGTTCTCTTGCCCCTTGTCTTTGCAAGTTCCTGTGTTTCTTGCAGCCTCATTTTATACACTATGAATCCTACATGTATCTAAGCTCCCACTCTTGCTCTATATTCACCCTTTCTCCACTTCCCTCAGTCCCCATGTCTGACCATGTTGCTTTTCTGCCTCCAGCACCCTCATCACTGACACCATGGCAGAGCTGACTGTGTACAGAGATGACATCCAGTCCAAGCTCGGCCCCTATGCCGATGACACCACCGGCCAGCTGTCCCAGGACCTGCAGCTCCTGGCCAACAGACTGCAGACCGACATGCTGGAGGCCAAGGAGCGCAGCACCCAGTATCTGGGCGAGCTCAAGAGCATGGTGGCGCAGAACACTGAGGATGTTAACAACCGTGTCAACATCTACACCCGCAAGCTGAAGAAGCGCCTGAACAAGGACACCGAGGAGATTCGCAAGTAAGTAGGATGGAGGCTTTTAGACTTTCAATTATTCCTATACTGTTAATATGAAACCTAACCACCTCTTCTTCCTTCTCCCTCTCCACCAGCACCGTGGCTACCTACCTGGGTGAGCTCCAGTCCCGCACCTCCCAGAACCTGGGGATGGTCAAGGAGCACGTGGAGCCCTACGTCAGCAAAGCCCATGAGACCGCCGCCGAGAAGCTGAGCAGCTTCACGGCCCTGCTGCAGGGTCAGACCGAAGGCTTGGGCCAGCAGCTGGAGACCCAGGCAGAGCAACTGAAGGTCCAGCTGGAGTCCACCGCCAAGGAACTGCGCACCTCCCTGGAGGGCAAGATCGACGAGCTGAGCGACTTGTTCTCCCCCTATGCCACCCAGATCCGTGAGCAGATTCAGACGTCATGGACAAGGTTAAGGAGACCGCCACCGCCACCGCCGCCTAAACACAGACTCAAAGGGGCTTAAAAGGGTTTTAGATGGTTGGTGGTCCACTGTTTGTTTAGTAGAAGGGGAAATGTGTGGACCGCTGATTTCTTTATACCCTGGAAAAGAGGGGAAAGGGGGGAGTTGAGTTACTGATGATATCTTCATTTATGTGGGTGCTCTAGTGTTTGGGGTAAGGGGGTTGACTAGGGAAAGGAGGGAGGGTGAGGTGGACAGATCTTTGAACGGGCAATCAGCAGATTTTATCGTCTGCTTGGGTCTTGTCTTCTGTTTGATCACTGTTGTCGCTTTTATCTTTCACCTTATCTTCTGACTTATCATCTCCCCTGATCACTGAGCACAAGCCCCACACTCAATAACAGCCTTTCATACACAAACAGGAGGCCGCTGTTTTTTAATATGCTTTGCTTGTCTACCTTGAGTTAACTGCTCTAGCTGTCTACCCCCCCCCATTTTGTGGCTGAGTTTCAGTGTCAAGTTTCCTACATCTTGTTTGGTTCACAAAAGACCGAGGTTAGGGGAAGGGGGATTGTAACTGTACCCGCTTTTGAGCCTCATATAGGCAGCGACCCCAGCACACACCGTCCCTGAATGCACCCAAACACAAGTGTCTTTCATTTCAATAAATGCACTGAATGATGTCATCAGATGGGGGCACATTGTGTGTCCACCAGTTTATCTAGAGGTGATACTGAACCACTAAAGTGCCTTGCTGTATTGTCTGTATTTACACCCACTCTGGATTTCTTTTTGCTGTGATTCAAAGAGAAGTGTAATGCAAAGCGACCTGATGTAATTATCACAATCAGTGAGTAAAGTGTAATGCTGCCTGTTTTTCAGTCTGACCAAAGTGTTTCTGGTGTTCACATGTCACATACCCACCATGCTGCTCACCACAGCACACTGCCTGTCTCTGTACATCTAGGCTGCAGTGTGCTGAACAGCGCTGAGTGAATAAAGAACCTAAAAAAGATGCTCTGTTTCTAGTGTTTGCTTCTCTGATCAAACATTTAAGAGTGATCTATTATTTAAGGTGGAGCTCAGTTACAATTAACTGTGGGACTCTACAAGGCCTTTGTTGATGCACTGTTGTAACATCTCTCTCTACAGCACTTTAAGTATAAATGCAGAAAAGTCACACATAGACACACACACTCTCAAGGAACAGAATCAAAATCTTAAAGGCTTTGAACAAAATGTCCTGAGATCATGCTGTTGAGCAACTTCTTTCTTTTTGGACCCTAATAACCTTAAAGCTCCCTGTTCTTCATCCCTGTAAAACCACCCCACACATGTTCTTTATCATGATTAGCAGTTGTTGCATAAGGCTGAAAGGTTACTTATATAATGGCATTTATCTACAGCTTTCTGTCTCAGAGTACCCCCCATCCCACCCCCCACCCCACACACCCCACACACACACACACAGAATTCGCAAACTCTCTATCACATACACTCACAAACAGGCACAAGCCCACCCCTCTGTCTTTTAACTACCGTTCCTACAGAAGTAATTCATCCTCTAATAAATAAATTGACAAAAACAGGGGTGATTAAAGGGTGATTCCTTCCTTTCCCTCCCTGTACCTGTACTCTACTCTCTCTCTCTCTCTCTCTCTCTCTCTCTCTCTCTCTCTCTCTCTCTCTCTCTCTCTCTCCCTCTCTTCCTCTCTCCCCCCTCATTTTTTTCTGGCCCAGACTTGTTGGGATCTGCTCTCAGATTCCATTCTTTTGATCCCAGCAGGCATTTGGGAACGTTCTGTGCCCCTGTTTGAGTGTTTTCATGTTCTTTTTACGGAGATATTCTATCTCTCCTACCTGCAGCTTGGCCCAATTCAAATTATAAGGCAGTACATGTGCATCAGTGTATGCACATACACATACACACTTGTATGCACTCATAGGTCTGCAAAAAACAAAACAAAACAAAAAACAGACATACATGCATGCACAAATATGCAGACAGCGTGCCTTCCACCCCACTCCCCGCCCACACACAGTAGTGTAAGTAAGTACACATGTGTGCGCAAACACATAAACACACAGAATACACACACATAGAATCACACCATCAAAACATTCTGTGTAATTTTTCTGACAGGTCTAAAGGCCATTAGGAAAAAGATGTGCTGCAAAACAAAAAACTTTATTACTCCACAGGATTCAGTGGCACTAAATTGGAATTGTCTTCTGTATTACCTGAACAGCTTGCTACAAATTGGCACCCACCACATGGGGAAAAGATGGTTAACATTGTTCTAAAATCATATCACTCTCTGGAAGATAAGAAAAAAAAAAGGTTTGAATAGTTGTGTGTATCAAACACAGCATGGTCGTTCCTTTGAAGTGCAGAGTGGAGGCCAGCAGAGGACACCATTTGTCCCTTGTTCATCCACTCTCCTCCTCTGACCCTCCACTTGGGTCCTTGCTGCATAAAGAGGCAGCTGTGTTGTCTTTCTTGGAAGTTTGAGTAAACTAGAATTGTTTCATAAAGAAACATAAACTCTGTGAACTTCAAGACCTGTATCAACTTTTTCTGAGGTTCATTTTAAATGCAGAGCTGGTAACTGCTCAAGACGCAGTTGGAGATATGAGATGAAGATATAAATGTGGAGTCATAAAGGTCACACAATTAATGGACTACTATAATCATTTTTATTGAAAGATCCATATGTGTATCCCCACACAAAATAATGATTTTGAATCAAATATATATAGTGACATACAGTTTACTATTATTATCTTTACTATTATTATCAAGTTTTATGTGAAGCACTTGTGAAGCACTTGGTGCATGTAATTTCTTTGTTGTAAAGCACTTTTGAGCTGCATTTCTTGTATGAAAGGTGCTATACAAATAAAGTTTATTATATTATTATTATTATTATTATTATTATTACAGTCCATTGTATGTCCTGCAATGCCCATTTGCAGTGTATGTGAGACCCTGTCTATTCTGTGAAACCCTGTAAGTTGTCAATATGTCTCTGAAAGATGCACTATTCTGTTAGTTGTAAAAAACCTTTTAATTCATTAACTAGTTCAATTAATTAATTTAATGTACCAACCGGCCCCCCTCCCCACATCCACCACATGTTTTGAAACTACTACCTCCGGCCTCCTACAGAACTCTGTCTTGTAATTTCTAAGAAAACATGTTTACCTTTTGTACTATCTGTGCTAAAGGGCATTGCATGTAAAGTGAAAGAGTGACTAAGAAGATGACTAGGTGTTTGTTGCTATGATATCACTGCTTTACGGAAATCAGTGTTTATGCAGTAACTCCCCCTTTAACAGACCAGTGAAACTCCTACAGTAAAGCATCCATTGCTTCAGGGATCTGACCGTGGCGAAAACAGGAAAACCACAAGCATCCTGCTAGTCAGCACTTCTGCTCTCTCTTGCCGTAGGGTGTCTCCAGTCTGAGAACTGCCCAGCAACAAAAAGTCCCAGCGAACTAGCAGGTGCTAGCTAGCTGATGACTGCTAGTAACCCCTCCAAAAACACCCCTGCAGAGATTTTACCTCCTGTAACAACCCCCTCTCCCTCCTCCGTCCTTTCCTCGCCTTACAGAGTTGGCACACAATGTCAGTCACCACAGGGGCCCTTGGCGAAAGACAAAAACAAGCTTTTTCTAAGCTTGTTATTGCAAATTGGGAGCAGGCAAGACATGCACTTTCACGGCCCTGTGCCTCCTACGATTATTCAAGAGGAGCTTATATGCACGCAAGCACAGGCTCATACATAAACCTACTGGCCACTTCACACAACACCGATGACCAAAGAAGATGCAGATTTGGTCTCTTTCAAAGGTGATGTGTGGGTGGTAAGTCATGTGAAGGCTCATTTAGCTCAATAGTAAGCTATTCATCATAGCGATGGCACCTCGGGGGTCTGAGGGCCTCAGCACCGGAATGGACATTTGGCCTTGGGCTGCAGACTACTCGGTGTGAAAGAGACGTGATAAGCTGTGATGAAGCCTTCAAACCCTCAGACACAGACATACTGGCTCTAACTCACCTCACAGTTGTAATGAGAGGTTACTGCAGTTCATCCAACTGTACTGAACTGCTTCTCGCTGCGTGCAAACTTAGAAGACAGACCACATGCTGTTTTGTCTGAGTTACTTCCCTTTTGTGAAACAAGACATGGCAAATTTCATCATGCATAAATACACTGCAGTCATCAGAAACTTTAAGACCAAAAGTCAAAGGACTTTTTGAGATTATGTTGTAAAGTTGTTTATAAATGCCAAAATGAATCTCCTGCATGACACAATGAACACAAGTTAACATAAAACGAAAGGAGACCAAGCCTTTGTGAACTGGAACTTTTTATTAGCTTTATATGCAATCTGCTGTACTTATAAGAGATAGGTCAGAGGGGCAATGCATCACCTGTACTTCAATCACATTTATACAAGCACGAACAGATAGCATATCCACTGTATAGGGCCTGTCAAACCAACAGGTCCGTCAGGCTCTGAACATCATTGAACACAGATCTGGATGTCAGATAGTTAGAAACTTCAAATGGGGCAATGAAACTCCAAGTAGAGCAGTGAATGCAAAAATGCACCTAGGGGAAATCTGATCGGTTAATTATCTGCTGTCTCTGACATAACAAAGACTGTATCTGAAATATAGACTCTGTTTTTTCCTCTATAAAGAAATCATGCTATCATATTGTGTCAATTGTCAAGGAAACAGCATCCAATCAACACAGCTGTCCAAAAGCAGTGGGGCTCAAATTGGAGTCGAGGTGTGTCCCCAACGGCCGCATAAAAACAAACAATAGTATTAAGAAAATTATTTTATCTGCTTGTTTAGTAAAATGGAAAATTGAGAAAATTTGTATTCTGATAATGTTTTGCTCTCCCCACTGCTAATACCATAAAATAAGATAAGATGAAACTTTAATGATCCCCATGTGGAAATTGGGTCATTGCAGCAGCAAATAGCAACATGACACAGCAAAGATATATAGCATAAAAACAGAAAAACAGAATATAAACAAGAATATAGCAAATAGGGGTTATATAATATACACAGCAGGCAATTCCAACACTAGAACATGTTGGTTATAAATGAAAAGTATGGGTAAAAAGTATATGTCTCACAGCATTATTAGAGTGTGCAAGATAACAACAGCAGAACTCACAAACAAAACAGAAGGATATGGGACTGGGAAAAAATTGATGTAAATTTACAAAACAGTGTGTTGTATTCACACTACTGATTGATTTTATTTGACAGATTTTAAAATGTACATGCTTTGAAAGCCCTTAGGCCTCAATTATTTTCATTCTTTGGCTGTCAAGCCTTGGTCATTACTATGATCCTGCAGTAGACTGAGTCTCAAAATGGTGAAATCTCTCCAGCCAAATATAAATAAAAAGCCTGATAACCCATTGCCAAAAAAAAGTACAGTTGCTTGACACAAAGTCAATCCTTGACCAACACTTCAGGTCCAAAGGAGCTTACAGATAGCTCATGTCTACTGAAGAATGACGACTAGCGGTTGGCAGGAGTGCTATCACTGCTGAACTCTGAGCTCACTGTTCCTTCCACATCACTTCTCACCTTATCAAATGATACCACTGTCGCTGAGGGGAAAGCTCTATTCCCTAGGGAAGCAGACCCATCATTATCAAATGCCAGGGCTGGAATCGACTAAATATCATTCTGTTGCAAGGACAAACTATTCCTAACAAACAAAATAAAGAAACATAGCGAATCCAGGATCAGGTCAATCACACAGTGAGCAAACAGCAGTCTGGAAAACAAGGACAAGTGACGCTGTGGAGTATCACACCATTTACACTGAATATAAGGGACATCTCTCTGATTGAGTTGCAGCCCCTTTTGCAAAATCCACATATCAATTGTCTCAAAGCTTAAAAATCATTCTCTAACTCTTCTGCTGTCTATCTCCCTCTTTGTAATTGGTATTGATTTAATAAAGGAAATCAATAAGGGATAATGGCTTTTACCTGGATTCACCTCATCAATGTACTTCACGGAAAGAGTCCCTAAAATTATGAACACTCAGTGTAATAATAATAATAATAATAATAATAATAATAATAATAATAATAACACTTTTTTTTAATAGTGCTTTTAAGATCATCAAAGACACTTTACATGCAATAGTTAGACCATAAATAAAAACAGTGTACAAATACATAGCAATTAAAAAAAAAAAAAAAACTATAGGAAAACAAACAAAAGAAGGGATAGGTCAATAAAGCAAGGCACAAAAAAAATGTTTATACAGGTATGATCTTACCATGTTCGTTGGTTTACAATGCAATAGAAAGTTTGACTTTGACTTGTTGAATTTGTATGGGGATTTTGTTCAGTTGTAATCTTAATCATAAACAGCAGTTATCATTTAATCATATCATCATCATCATACCGTTTCATCACATCAGTGCTGCTCAGGTCTGGCAGCGTCAACAACAGGGGAAGAGAAACCTTAAGGTCACCACAGGTCAGTGCTGGCTAAGGTCTGGTCTGCTACGTCACCGTCCTGGACCCGAGCGGCCCTATAAAGAGGAACACCCAAAGGCGCTCACACACACTCGGTTTTTTTTCCTCTGAGACGGGAAACAGGTACGTTTTACATTTGATTTCAATTGCTCCTACAGCTGATGCATAAAACCGTAGCTGCATTTTAATTAGCCTACTTTCTGAACTGGCTACTGATGCCGCAACTTATAGCTTCAAAACAAACAAAGAGCATCAAATTAATGTAAAGACTTTAATTCATCAAAAAAGCTTGTTCTAACCTGATGAGGCACGTTTCTTAAAATTGATATTGTGGCGACACCTAGATGTTCAAGTGGTAAACAAGCCCACGGTAAAGGTAATACCAATGAGAAAATCCAGCCACAAAGACAATTGAAATGGTGATGCGTTATTAGCAGCCTACTTTTAAATTATTCCCTACCAAATTCAAGACTATGTCCAGCAGATCTTGCCCAATATCTGTGAGCAGAGGATTGACCGTGCTGGCCGCAAAGGGAGCTGTCCATGCGCGCTGGTGCTGACGCACGGGGGCGTTATTTGTAAAGACAATAGAAAAGTTTATTTGTTGTTCTTGTTTAGTCTATACTGCCTCTTGGTCCTTTGGCATGATAGCTTCTTTGTAACAATGACAATAAATAAATAGCAACCTGTCTGTCTCTCTCTCCTTGCAGAGCACAGTCAAGATGAAACTGTACCTTGCAGTTGCCGTGCTGGTGCTGGCTTTGGCCGCACACACCGGTAGGTTTTACCGATTCTGTCCTTGCAGCCTACCTTCTCATCTGCCTCTCTGTCTTCTTTCCTGTCTAACCCTCTTTTCTACCCGTCCGTCCTCCCTGCAGAGGCTCAGGAGCCCGAGACTATCGAGGAGAAGTTGGCCAATTTTGGTACCCAGGTGACTGAGTTCGGCAAGGACCTGGCTGAGAAGACCAAGAACGCCTTTCAAGATTTGCACAACAGCGAGGTTGCCACCAACACCAGGTGAGCAGACACACATGGAAAATAAAAGAATTTACACACACACACACACACACACACACACACACACACACACTCACACATACACCCTCGATAACACCAGATGTTTGTGCCCTCCTCTTCAGGAGCTGGTTCCAGCGGCAGTTGGACTCAATGAAAGCTAAGTTTGAGGAACTGTCCCAAAAGTG
This sequence comes from Centroberyx affinis, assembly GCF_046629955.1. Classification (NCBI taxonomy): domain Eukaryota; kingdom Metazoa; phylum Chordata; class Actinopteri; order Beryciformes; family Berycidae; genus Centroberyx; species Centroberyx affinis. Next base: position 109,137 of record NW_027280537.1, read on the forward strand.
AGACTGCTGTGCACCCCACCACCCCCACCCTTACCATCACCTGCATGACAACCACCACCTTGCTTTGACCCCGGACCCCCAGCCCCAACTGTCTGACCCCCACATCGTGGCACTGATATGCCTTGTTCTGCTGACCATCAGACACAACAGTTACTTCAATTTTAAGTGTAATTTTGGAAGAAATAATGTGAAAGCAAAAAAAGTGCAATAAAGACATACAAACAATAAAGATACATTTTTTAATATAAAATCTGTGTTTGGGTCTGTATTTCTCCTTGTTAAGAGGGTAAGAAATCCCTAGTGTACTGAATAAATTAGTGGAAGTGCCTGCTAACTATCTTACATGTAAATGAACGAACATTTAGTTTCAGGCTATGACAGTATTGTCTTGTATATGTAGCAACTTATTTTCATACATAATGGCATAAACATTTAAATATATATAAGCAAAAATGTCAAATTAAATGATTTAGTAATGTTGGGAATATGAAATAATATGAAACAAGTGTTATTTTAGCTCAGACAAAAATAGTCCCCAGTCTTACAGTTCATTAATTCAAAGCTCCCCCTCATGTTGGGAGTAAACTTGGTGTCATATTTACTAGTTCCATCTAAATGTAAATAAATTATGGCATTAAGGTATAGATAATCAGATCAGAGGCAAATTGCCACATTTACAAGAACCGCATCCATGCCAACTTTTTAGAACACTTTATATGCCTGAGTCCACATGAAAGTCAAACCTGAAAAAAAAGACAAAACAAAAGAAGAAAAAAGACAGGAAAAAGAGGCATTCAAAATTGTTAGCCTAGTAGTGAAGCTAACCATTACTTTGACAAGATATAGAAGATCCATGTGCTTATATTTGCATATTTGCTGAAGTTGAATGTTTTCCTCTGCTAAGTGTAGAGACATGTCAGAAGGAAAGCATCATCAAGTCTTGAATCTGTAGCCTGAACAAGAACAAGTCTGCTATCACCTGTTTACCAAACAAGTATTGAATAATCATAATGTAATCTAATGGCACCAATTTCAAGTACTTTGATCAATGAATCAATTTATACCAGGGTCAATAGCATTCTTTGTTATAATTTAATCAAAGAATAGCCAGCTGGATCAACTAATAGAGTTAATAGATAGTAGTGCATTTGTGTCAATAGCTGGTACCAAAGGGCAAGTGCCAGCACGGCTGCTTTTCTGGCATTTCACAAGACCTGGGCTAAAGTCGCTGTTTATGCTGGTTAATGATCCACCAGTTGTCCCAGTTCAATGGAATCTGTTCCTGTGATTGATTGGAGAGGACAGAGTGACAGAGGGCATCTTTCGGGGCACAGGGGTCACAGATGGCTCAGAATATAATCATATTCCACCAGCTGTCTGCACCGGGACGGGTCAATTCACTTTCACTTCAGTCCATTCAAGGTGTTAAGTCAACTGCTACTGTTTGGTTAATGTGCTTATTGTCGGGTATATCATTCAAGAGAGGATACATGAAACTTTTTGGAGGAAAATTCAACCCTAACCTTTCCTGAATGAGTTGAATTGAAAGCAAATTGACCCCAACCCCGGTTTGGATCCATGATGTCAACATGTCCTGTATTGTCTGCACACAATTAACTCAAAGCCATCAAAAAGGTGAAGAGGCTGAAAAGACACAGGGCATTTATGACGGCTAATCAATGGTCTATCGTTCTCTATACTACAGCTATATATATTTTAACCATTTATAGCCAGCTGTAACTATGGAAAAGAGATGCACACATACTTTTCAGCAATAATTCTATTTAATCAAATACAACTTTTGGTATATAACTATACTATAACTATAATTATATAGTGATAATATAACTATACAAGGGGAGAAAGGCTGCATTCCCTCAGGAGAACAAATCTTTAACTCTCTGTGGCACAGATCGGATCTTTCAAATAGTATTTAAACAGAGAAAATCTGATCCCATATGCTTTTTTCCCTTCTGTTTAGACAGCTGTGATATCAGGTCTGCAATGCAAACAGCTGAAAATCAGATTTCAAAGATTTCAGATTTCATATGAAGCCTGGATCTCCTGTTCGATGGTCATTTTCTGAATGAATGCTGAACTTTAATCTCAACATTCTTTCATTTCCCCATTCAGGACATGTAGCAAACATGGAACCAAAGGACCGAATAGATGAAATTGATTTTGCGGTGGACTCTGCCCACAAAAAATGCTTTGCTTGGCTGAAAACGTGTATCTATTTCACCCCCTCTCAGTCTTTACTAAATCCCATATCTCTTCTGCTAGAACAGACTTTGACTGGCCTGTATACATATCAGCGCCTGCCAAATGGGTTGAGATATCTGAACCAAAGTGCATTTGGACAGCTATTCAACTCAGCTAATATTGATCTTGAAAAGATATCAAGAGTTTAACGCTGAGTGATTCATCCCGGTGGCCAAGACAAGGACAGAACTTTTAATAAATGAATGCCTTCTGCAAATCTAAAACACAACATTTCTTCATTGGGATACCAACATTTACACAGTTGGACAGCTAACATTTGACAGTGATAACAGGTACACAGAAACAAACTTTCTCAGAATTCAGCTGCCTGTGGTGGATGAAACCATCGCACTACTCAGGAAAAGCACACAGCCATGTAATCAGCTGACCAACCTCAATACAACCAAAACATGGTGAGAGCAGCCGCTGAAATGCAGACCAAAATGCATGTGAAACCAGAACAATCCTTGCCCATGTAGTAATAAGTTAGCATTGTGCACTGAGGAAAGGGGCACATCTGATCACCACTTTGAACCAAAGAGCCAGTCTGAAATTTGGCTGAGATCAGCTCCATATCTGACATTTGAAATCTTTATTTATGAAAAACACTAAACCTAATGTTTCTAAATGTTTGTGTTTTGTGTGTATGCACCTGCCTATGCATTTGTGTTGTCTTCACTTCATTATTAGGATGTCGAAACCGTTTAAGAGAAACTAAAAACCTTACGGTAGAACATTCAGTCTGTTTGAGAGCCATGAGAGAAACTCCAGAAGATTGAGAATAACAATAACTGGACCTGGAAATCATCTATAGTCAACATTATTGTATCTATACGTATTTAAATGTGTTCTTAGCATTGTACTCAGTGGCCTGTTGTTGCCAGTCTCCTGAGGATCTGAATCTCCAATCAATGAAAAGATGTAATAAAGTAAAAAAACAAACAAAAAAAAAACAGTAAATGGTCATCCGATCAGGCTGACCACTCTCTGACCTAATACAAATAAGGTGGCTCGATCACACTCTGTTCATCCAATATCTGTTGACCAAAGCCAGCGGAAAGGTAAAAAAAAACACTCTGTCACTTCTTTGTAAAGGGTTACATTTTGTTTGTGTGTGTGCGATATTGTAAGTCATTAAAGAATATGTATTTTGAGTTTAACTGAGATAAGACAATAATTAACATCATTATCATAATTCTTTGTTGAAAACAGAATGTATTTGTGACACTTAACTTAATACAGTATTGTCATGCGAACGGATGGTGTTGACGGTCTAGTTGGCATAATGAATGAAATGTTAATGAATTGTTGTGAAGACTAAACTGCTGATTACATATTGTAATGAAGCTGGTTTTGAGCTCATTGTCTCTTCCCAATTCTTTCCTTCTCTGTGTTCTTGGCAGATGCACGAGAAAATAATTGTTTTCCTTCTCATCTTACTAATGCAGGGTATGACTTTTTTTTTTACATCTTCAAGATAAGTCTCAATAATTGATTCTCAGCTGTTTTTGCCCTTCCTGACTGACGTGTATCTTCCTCCACAGCATGTGGGCCACTTGTTGCCCAGACTACGGCCCCGCCAGTGGAGGAATCTGACGCTGACACAGGGATACTGCAGAGAGTGGCGGAGACAGCCAGGTATTTCCAATTGCACTCTGATCATGGGCTGCATGTGGCTGATTGATGGCATCAAGTTGAACCTCTCTGTAAATGATTGCCGCTTATCAGGATTGCTAAAATATATTGTGTTTGTTTGTGTGTGCATGTTTATGTGTACCTTCTTACTCATTTGTGTGCTTGTGTATCTCGTAGGGAAGCCAAAGCTAAAGTCCAGAGCATAGGAGGAACAGTGCTGGACTTTGCTAGAGCTTACTATGAGGATCACATCCAGCCAGCAACTCACCGCTACACTGAATGGGCCTTCAATGCCAGTAGCTCCTTGTGGGAGAACGTCCAGAAGACCATTGACGACTACACACCCTTTAATTAAACAGAGCCAGTCCAATTGATCAGCACCCCCAACGATAAGGAAATAGTGACAATAAAATCAACATTTTGACTCCCTGATTAACACTTCTGATTCTTGCTACTCATTGCTGAACCAATCAAATCTTAGAATTGTTTAAGTTGGTTATGCTAAAAACAGGTAATCAAAGTCGACACTGAAACATCCTCTAGTTTACATCAAACAGCCCCAGTTGCCTCTGTGTACTAGCACTGCTGTCTTATAGTACGGGTCCAGCTGTAATGTGAGAGGGAAACATTGTCAGAGAGAATATTTAAAGGCAGTAATTCCAATTATTAAGTAGTCAGAGGACATACTCATCAGCACTAATGATATAATTGGATTAATTCACACTGATTCAAGTGTCATTTGCAGTTTCTAAGTACGACCATGCAACGCTGCCAGGTAACATTTCCTTAGACCTCAGAGACAATGAACAAATCAGTAAACATAAACCTTATTATTATCATATTCATTGCTGTGCTCATTGGTCTGGTCATTCAATCTCCATTTACAATCAACATGAAGCAGTGGGACAGCTGGCAAAGGAAGACAGGGAGTTTATTTGAAATAGAAGGAGAGACAGATGGCCACCCAGTCAGAAACAGAGAGCAGGAGAAAGTAGGAGAGAGACGGCTAGGCAGAGAGACAGAAAAAAGAACAATACGTGATAATGATCGAGCATTAGCCTACATCCAGTCCGTCCTATGGTATGAGGGTGAAAGGTGAAGGCAGAAATCCCAGTACATGTTGCCCCGGGTTCAGCAGGTCTGTCTGGACAAACCTTAGTCGACCTGCTGGCCATTTGACTCTGATCTCTCTCAACAGACATTACGCATCGATCCTGGACTGTTGTCAAGGGAATGCTGGTTGAGAAGAGTCTATCAAATCAAGATTACATTTTAGTGCAACAGATGAAAAGTGATGAGCAGGTTTATGCTAAAAAAAAAAAGAAAAAAAGCCATTAACACTTGTTGATTACGACATACACTGACATTTTGCAGACTCGACGTATGTATTATCAGGAGGGCTCCAAGTGCATCGCCATATGAATAGAGATAAACTTACATTAGAGGAACATTGCATAACCAGTCATAAGTCATATTTCCACATACTGTATTTAAAGTGAATACTAAGTACAGTGGACTTTGTGTAGGTGAGCGTTTGTGTGTATGTGTGTGTGTGTGTGTGTGTGTGCATGTTCAACAGGTCTTGTGTGCATGTGTACGCACATGTGTGTAGGAGTGTGTGTAGGTGTGTGTATGCTCATCAGATGACGTTTGTTTGCAGTCCCCCCCTATATCATCCTGTCCAGATGTGAGTGCCGAGTTACAGACAACTCGCTTTCAGAGAAGACTGTCACTTCTTGGATCTGTACATCCAGCACAACAGCAGGTAATCATTCTCTCTCAATGCATTAGCTTTCGAAGCCTCTCTTCTGAAATAACGTCGGAACTAATAAATATTTAGGACATACTGTATCTCTGAAACTTCTTTTTTTTTTTTTTTAAAGCTTTAGTGGTTTTATTTTTGCATTTGGCGTGCGTACATTTTCCCTATTCAGGTTACAATGTCAAAATATGGAAATGATATTCAAACCAAACACATTTATAAATGATCCATTCATCATACGGATAGTTCAATTTTGATTTTTTCTTTTTTTTGTTTCAGACATGAATGGAAAATATGCCTTGGCGCTGATCCTCGCTCTGCAGGGTAAGTCTACACATCAAAGAGAACTGAAAGCCAAACAATTACAATGCATGGACTTAGTGATTTGAGCTAAAGCTTAACTATGCGACTGCATTTGTACAATGACTTACTGTGGAGGACTCAGAATTGAGAGAGATCCATCCAAGCCAATTGATTTTGAATGAAAATGCAATTCAGTTTGCATTGGCTATTTGCTTTTCCGGTTGAGAAAATGAAGTTAACTTTTTCAATTGCAGTAACATGCATTTATCTAATAACGGACATAGCAGCATTTGGGGGCAAATCATGACTAACTATACTGTATACTATTCTATACTATGTATCCTATACTGCATAACATTCTCTGGTTGATACAGAGCCAAAAAACTGATAGACTTTTAAATGAGACTGAGCCAGCAGACAACATTTTACACTGAGAATACTGATCAAAGCAAACTAACTTTCTGCACAGCTATCTAGAGTGAGAAGACAAGGTTTGAAGTAGGCCAAGTAGACACATTTACACAACTACTAAATCGTGTAATACCAAAGCAAGAAGTTACATAGATAATTCTTTCAAATTAACATCTGTTATGACACATTTGTTCTTGATAGATATTTATTTTGATATAATAGCACTGGTTCTAATATAACAATGCTTCCTCTCTTATTTCATTCTGTCTTGTCTGCTCCAGTCTCCATGAGCCTGTGTGAGATTCCCGCGCCGGATCAGGAGCTCGTGGATAAGTATGAGGCGATGAAGAGTGTGTTCTACAAGAGGCTGCTGAATGCCTACAGCAAGATTCAGGCTGCTGCTGCCCCCGTTGTGGATAAACTTAGCGAGAGCGGACAGGGACAGGCCACCAAGGACTACATCGAGGATCTGCAGTCCAAGCCCGAGTTCCGGTCCGCCGTCAAGATCGCCACGTGAGTGTTCACTAACAATACCAGACACAAGTCAACCCTACAATGAAGGTTTTTTTGTTTTTTGTTGATTTGTCAGGGAATTTCTTAAACGCTAAAGTTACATATTGTGGTCTGAAGATATGTGCAAAATAAATAAATGTAGAAAATATAAACCCAATAAGTGAGCTAGGTACTGGATCCCTCTACATCTGTGACTATTTCAACAAGTCTGTCTTCACTGTTGTGTGCAGTGGCGTGGCCCAGGAGGCTGCCCCCCTGGTGGAGAAGGCCCGCATGACCGGCCTGGGACTGTACGGACACTACGTGCGCCCCTACATCGGCACCCAACTGGATGGTGCCATCAACCACATCAAGGTCTACCTGGACCAGTTCATGCCCGCTGAGTAAAGAACACCGACTGGAGCAAACCACCTGTCATGCTAGTCTTGGGCAAAAGCTAGCAACGCTTGTAACAGAGTTTAGCTAATAGAAACTATACCAGTCTAAGCTGAGAAGAGCAATGCACAATGCAAATGCATCCTTTGCCTCTATTCAAACCAATATCTTTGCCAAAGTGAGCGAGGGTCAAAAGCATGGCAAACATGTCAACACCACCTATGCAAATTGTGCATGTACAGTATTTTGTGTTTGATGCACTAACCAAGGTTTGTGTGCGAGTGTGGATGTCTGTGTGAGAATGTGTTCAATAAAAAATTGAATTGGAAACAATTTTTGTATAGTAATTTTTATTTCCTCTTGAGAAGAATCAAGGTTTAGCTTCACAGTATGAGCACAAAGTGTCAGAAGGACACCCAACATGTGAAAATAGTGATCATAGTATGAAATATATCTTAGCCTGTGACATAACTTTCCCTATCATATTATTTTAAGAATAAGACACAAGTTGTTCCTGATACCCCCACTGTAATCACTGTGCAGCTGTTATAGTTCCACATCCCATTTTGTTGTCATATAAAGGCAGGCACAGTGGAGTGTAAAGTTCACTGCAACTTCTATCAAATGCAAAATGTCATTTTAATTTTGGGCTTTAAACTACTAGTGACAATAAGCGATGTCTGTGATCTGAATCACAGACATCATGATCAGAGATTATACTAATATACTATATAAAAATTGTTTGACCTCAGGCCCAGATTAGTGGAATTTTGCGCCTAGAATGGTAAAAGATGATAGATGCATTAATGATAACACACATTGTATTTTTCAGACCAATTTACACTATACTCATTATACTATACTATCATTGTCCACGTGTCACTCAATGGCCAAGCTGTGAAACCATGAAGATTATCTTATATAAAGTATTCTTTGCTTGAAATGGAGGCCTATTAACTGCAACTTCACTTTTCAGTGTTATTACACTACACAACATTCTCTGTTTGACGTGATTGAATCACAGCCCACTGAAGCATTTTATTATTTAGTGTTAATGGATGCCCCCTGTGGGCCATTCTTAAACTAATCTTTTATGATGCCATTTTGTGTAAGAGCAGTAGGATTTGACTTCTCTCTCCTTTTGGATATGCTGGTAATTGCTGATGATGTTGGTTTTGATTTATTCTCAACATAATCCTAGTGTTCAAGATAGAAGAATACAACATTTTCAAGATAACGAATTGAATATCATGTCATTGTTGCTGTAGCAATGCCATTATGCAACCTCTTGTCCCCTTCAGCTGCAATATCCATGCACAGCAGCACCACATAGCATTGAATCAGCTGGACCCATTTCATAAAAAACTAACTATCTAACATTTTGGTATTCACCCACATCCCACTACTGACCCACAGTGGTCCTGGTAGCGACCCACGCTGTCGGGTCACAAAGCAACATGACATGTGAGGCCGGATCACATGACTGGCCTGGGATATTTACTTAGGACTGGATCAACGCATAACACCCACAGAGAAAAATTACCTCTCAACCCAAAACACATCAGATCAGAGAGGAGATTTCACTGTGGCAATTCTACATCTGGACAGAAGCAATGAAGTTTGACAAAATTACAGGATATACTCTGAGAAGGCAGCTGGGAAGCTGTTAAACCTCGTGGTTTTAATGTTTGATAGATAAAAAGGATGTTCTTTGGTCATAAAAACATAACTTCAGAGCTCCAAAATAATTGAAAAAGCCTTTATTCTCATGGCTTATGATTTTGCCCTATGTTTTTTTTTTTTTAATCACAGTATGAAAAAAGAATAATATTTCAATTTTGCTTGACAGCAAACAGCTGTCATTGTTTACAAATGACCAGCCTAGGGTGCTCTGTCATGGCCACCAAACATGATTTAGCAATCATTAGCCAAAGCCAAAATACATGTTATCAAAAAATAAAAAAAAGCAATGAAAAACAGATCCAAAACCTCTAGGCTGAATAGACAAAAAGCTTCTGTCTTCTATATAGTTACATCAAAGAACAAATGAAAGTTATACAAGCACACTACAAAGAACGGAAAATACACACACAGAATCAAAGGGGCTGTAATTTGTAGTCCCAGTTTCATTTGACATCACATGAATGAGAAAACATCCATTTCATTATTCAGCCCAGAGGGACTTGCAGCTTTGACTGTGAAGTCCAAAAAATCTTGTACTGAAACAGATGCTTCTCCATTTCTGATTGAGACCCTGGTGATGAGCAGAGGTTGTTCGGGGATCTATCAGAAGGAGAAGTGGAAGATTTATTTTTTTCTCACTGATGTGAGAGGGTTTTTCAGATCCGTCAAGGAAATCTCAGACAACCTTGGAACATCCACAAAAAAAAGCGCTGCAAGTTGCCATTTGATTGGAGTGCAATAAATCTAATCTAGCTGGCCTGAATATTTCAGAACCTGAAGTATCCGGTGTTTCTGACCTATATGAGCCAGGATGACGTGTTCAAGACTCTCTAGACTTGGGACTGTCTTTGTAGGACTTAGGACTATCTTAGTGAGACATGAACGAATCATCACCGTTATGCAAGTAACAAGACAGTCCTTATGGAGGCTATGAGCAGGGCAAGGGATATATTGTACGAATTAACTTATGCACTAATCAGTGGGAAAAAAATGTTTTACTGCAATGCATTCACAATCAGGTATCATAATTAACACAGAATTGGTGGGAAATTTGCCAAGATGATCCACCCTTTCAACGCCTGTGCTAATTAAATGAAATCAGAGTAACTTTTGAACTGGCTATTGATGACCCTCGAAGCCCCTCGACACTTTATCCACCCTTCCCATGTTTATATAGATAGTCACACTTATTGTTTTATCAAAACACAATGCCACACATACTCCCACAGACAGGGCAGAGAACAGCAGGGGTTTATCTCCCACAGAGTGCACTTTGGCCCTGGGAACGACATGTCAACACATTCGCACTCCTATATATACAGGTCGGGTCAGCTGTGCCTCTTACTCTGTTTTCTTCATCACATTCATTTCTGGAGAGGAGAGACAGTGAGTACTGCGGCATTTCCTTGCAGTTTACTAAGTGGAATAGAATGTAATAGTAATAGAAATGTGCAGAAGATTTATGGTAGGCGACTGGGAAATGAAAAGCGGTCAAAGGGAATTTTATTTATTTTTCAAGGAACAAGCTCTATGTTAAATGAGGCTGACAATAGGAATTTTGCTGTCTTTTAGCAAGAGAAAAAAAAATGGAGGAGCACATTTCAGACACTCAGAATCAACACAAATCTCTCGACTACACATCGTCAAGAGAATCTATGACACTGTCTCACCCTAGTGGATAAGTTGAGGTAAGCATTAGCTGACTAAAGCTCTGTTCCCTCTCTATTCACAGATCCTGAGTGACACCATGAACAAGCTGTTGGTCATCACCGTGCTGGTTGCACTCTTGGCGCTCAGTAAGTGCATTCTCTCAGACCAAAATCAACGAAGCTTAATTCAGAAGAGGGTGATTTGATGATACACTCTGGCCGACTTTGACCTTACGGCACCTCTGACCTGCTTTGTGTAGGTGCTGAAAGCTTCCGTGTGCCGAGGCAGGCTGCTGCAGAGGAGGAGGAGGGCACCCTGACCAAGATCACAGATACCATCAAGTCCTACTATGACCAGTCCGTCAACACCGCCTCCGACTACCTGGAAAGCATCAAGGGCATGAAGCTGGAGGAGAAGGCCAAGTAAGAGACACAAAATGCAGATTCTTGTAATGCAGTGCGGTGTGTGCAATCACGCAGCAATTGCACATATTTACACCCATTACAGCTGGCAAAGCAATAATGCAACAAAACCATGAATTAAAGCATTTGTTCATATTTAATTCTGTTCTCTTTTTGTGTGTCGCCCATAGGAACCTTTACGATGAGACTACCAAAGCTGTGAGCACCTACGCTGGCATCATGCAGGACCAGCTTTACCACATCTTCTACTCCCAAAACTGATTTCCAGTGTCCTCCAGTATCCTTCATAACAGCTGCTGTCCCATGTGGAAACAGTTCAGTCTCTCATAAGAACTTTAAGCCAAAACCTTTCAAGCCCCACAAGACCTAAAGCCCCAAACCTCATTTCACTCTCCGAACCGGCCGTATCTCACCTCACCCAAGCCTCTACAGCCTCAGACAGCATCTTCATCAGACGAGAACATTGGACCGAGCTCTTTGCAGTGCATCCTTGAGCCACTGCACTGGTGGTAAATGAGGATAACCACCTTACTGGGACTCTAACACTTTGAAAATATCAACCAAAAGCTTGCACAGAGGACAGTGGAGAGAATTACCGAGCAAGCACAAGCAAAGGAGCACACAGCACCTTACCGTTTACAATGGATTTGTCCATGTGTCTCACAACCAGGAAATAACCAGCCATGAAAATAACACAATTAATTTAATAATCTAGCGCCACCTAGTGGTATTTTTCTTTTCACACAATTGACTCAGAATTCATGGTCATGCCACATCTGAATAAATTGAAATATTTATGTTGCATATCTTGAAATAAAATATTTATACAAAAGTGGTGTCTGTAGCATTGGAAATTGAAGCATGAAATATGAATTATGTTTAACATAGTAAATTGTTCAATATTATTCCAGGGGACTAGCAGTACTGTGAATGCAGTCTGTGAGTACTGAGTTCACTTTTACTGCATTGATGCAAAAGATCACATGTTTATCTCTGTATGAATCCACAACAAGGCACAAGCCTTTCATCAACCCAGGCAACTCCAGAATATAGGCTGTACTCGCGATTAATCATGAATGAAAAGAAAATATCAATATGGTAACATGTGAGTGTGAAGAAACAGAGAGGAATAAACAGCAAAGACTGCAAAGACTTTTTGCGCGTTCTGACAACCAGTGATGAGTTTCTGATGTCTAATTAATGCAGAAATGTGCAATGTGCGGTTTCTTTTGAAGCTACAAACAACACAAAACAAAGTGATGTGAATTTGAATTCAAAAACCATCTTGTTTACCAAAGACATGCTTACCCAGGAGCCACAGTACAAGACCAAAGAGATGTAACCAACATGCGTGTTGACTTTTTGCTCAAGGAATGAAAGGAAATCAAAACAAAGAAAGAAATCTGAAACCAAAATGGATTCTGATCATTAATTTTGAAAAACAAACAGCTTAACAAGTACTTTGTGTCCCAACCCACAAGTCAAGGTACTGGAAGCCAGTCAGAGTTGTATAATCTGTGACATTCGGTGGTATTAGGACAAGCCTTTTGAAATTGCATCATGGTGAAACATTAACTTTATCAGGAGTGGTAGGAATAATATCTCCAGTCTTATCTCTCTTTTACAATTTATTTTTGTGGCGCTACAAAGACCTATTCATTCATCAATGACAGCATTGTCCATTTTAGAGTGCGCATATAAAATGCACACTATAAAAAACGGTTTTAATATAGTCCGCTGAGCCAAGAGAATCTCTGTGCTCCAGGTTTTTGTTGTTCTTTAATCTGTGAAATGAGACATACACTTCACCAAAACACAGAAAG